>NW_028292571.1:2063761-2238164 GCF_029948245.1 Actinia tenebrosa | reverse complement strand
TTGCGAAAACCATAAGGAGAGACTAGAGAACACCTGAGAAAAATAGAAAGAAACAAATGAGCAAACGACAAAATGAAATGGAGAGCGAATGACGAGAATAATACACGAGACTGAACAACACCAAGGTTATCAATGTTACAACAACAAACACCCGCTTTATTACCCGACCCACCAGATTAGGACGCCGGAGTAACGTTCAGACCATTCCTCGACCACGAGATGGAGGAGTGGTCATCATGAGGAGTGATATTAAAGCGAAAAGAATTGATTCTAGCGAGAAGGGCGCTTGAAGGACTTTCCGGAAGCGACGGAAGGTAAGCAGGACTAAGTTACTTTATTTTGCCACGGTTAAAAAAAATCAGTCAAGTGCCCTAAAAATATTGAAAAGTAAGATTACGAATTAAAAAGCTAGTTATACTGTTTTACAGATGTTGTCCCGTGGAGCCGCTTAGTTACAACTTTTCTTACTGTACAAAACTATCAATTGCCGTTTTAAATTTTCGTACTGAAATTGACCTCTTTTCTTTCTTGACCTCCTCTCCGGAGATTGGCACAAGCAATATATATTGAGTTCAAGGCATAAAAAAGATAAAAATACTAGCAGAGATTGTTCCCAAACTAAGAGAAAAAGAAAAATAATGTATCGGAAAGCAAGAAAAAGAAATAACAAGACCACACTAAAGCAGAGCATTTTTCATGGTATGCGATTTGGCTACTAATTTCTCAAAGATTAAAGATAGTAAAATGTTGGCACTACTTTGGACAAACTTGAAAATTATTATAGAAAGAAATTCCTTTTACTCTGAAGTTTTTAAAAGAAACTCCTTATTGGGAAAGACCCTGCATCTTATTTCTTCCCACTTTGATGGTTTATTGTCGTACTATCTGGACCAACCATGCTGGCTCTTTCCATCATCTGTACTTGCTATATTTTCTACCAAGGATTCCTGTTCATACAGAGGTGTCATGTGAAGCGCGCACCTGAAACAGCGAGACAGTTTTACATCACCACCTTGGAGAGAACTGTTTGGTTCCTGGGAATGTAAAGTGGACATTGTAAACTATTCATTGTGAACTTGGTTTTACGCAATCGCGGATTGTAAAAGAGATGACGTACATAGCTTGAAGATGGAGAAAGATGGCGGACAAAATGGCTTGAGAAAGTTAAAGGGAATAGGTAGACTTTAGTGTCATCAATGTAAGAACTTTCTTTTGAAAACAGTTTATTGTCTCGTGAAAGTTTACGAACTCAATCGTCTCAGTAACCAAAGAGAATGTTAGAACGTTGCCCATCCTTGGTGTGTCTGCTCATGATACACCAAGGCAATACTTAACGCAATATGGGAACAGATAATTAGGATTTGAATGTTTGGTGTGTTGAGACTGATCTGAGACAAGTGACGCTAGAACAGGTAGGAAAAGAATGAAAAACGAAAGAACCAGCGACATGGACAATAAGGCGTATATATTCATATACTGAAGAATGTATTTAATACCGCGATATGAGATCATCACTGGATAATCCTGTTTTTAGGATTTGAATATTTTGGTGTGTTGAGATAGATCTGAGGCGAGTTTAGATGAATGAATTGTAATAGAGTACAAACATTATAAGTGTGTAACATAAATACCACTAAATACTGCTTAATTATGCTGATCCTTTATCGTTTTCTATTGTTTATTGTTTTTACTACTAAATAGTGCAAAGTGTTGCACACTTTTAGTGTTTGTACTCTACTAGTCTTTACCTTGTTAGTAGTTGAACTTTATTGGTTGATTGGCATGAAGTAGTATCATCTCTTATATCTTGACTCTCCCCGATTGAAACTCTGAAATAAATATTTGTGAATAAGTTTGGTATGTTTAAGGTTTGGTTTTCATACATCTAGCTTCTTTATAAAACAAATTGTGGTGGAGTAGAGTGGCTAAAGTAGGTTAGCGTGACTAACAAATGGTTTCTTATCTCGACCAATCAAAAAGCTAGATAGCACACACCATCCAATCACAATCCGTGAATACCTCATAACTATGTCATTCCGTATCATATGCTAATCCGATATCACTAAAACCGATAAAATTCATACTTACTTAGTTCAGTTCAGTGACCACGAATGATAGATCCAAGTCGAGGTTGGAGTTTCCGCGCATAGCAAAACTATGCCTTCTATCATACACAGAAACTATTATTCGTGGTCACTGAACGAAACTGTAAAATAAAGTATTGCCTCTTATCACGCCAGCGTTACACTGAGATATTTGATTCATTGGAATTTCGAAAAACATTGCATTTCACTATTATCGATGTAACAAATTTGATGGTAAAATCCTCTTTCCAATAAATCAAATCAAGGGCGTAGCCAAGGGTGCCAGCCCCCCTCCCCCCTCACTTGTGGCAACAAAATGGCGGCTCACTTAGATCATATACAGTAATTTCATTTCTTTTCTTTTTCTTTTCTTTTTTTTTTTTTTTTTTTTTGTTTTTTTTTTTTGTTTTTTTTGTTTTGTTTTGTAAAAAAGACTTAGACATAAGATATCCGGTTTTTATATTTTTGTAAAAATAAAACGTACAACGTAATGGCGCAAACAAAATGGCGGATTCTTTTCAGTTTGAGCCCAACCCCTTCGGAATACCCTTGCTACGCCACTGCAACTAGTTTATGTCACGCTAGCGAGATAAGGGTGGATGGTGATTGGTTCGTTATTGTCTGAGTCAAAACCATGAATGCGCATGCTCAATTGCTTACTATCAATCACGTGACTTTTTGGAGTTGACTGGGGGCAAGCAAGCGGTTGACTGGGGGGCAACTAGCGGATGCTAAGTCAAAACATATTAAAATAAGTCCTCAAACTATGGAATTGGATTTTTTTCACGACATCAAACCAGAAAACAAGAGATCAAAACAACCTCCAGGATTAAGCCATCAAAAAAGAGCTATTACCGGAAGTGACGTCTATTGATAGCAACCTATCGAAAGCCGATTCCTTCCTAGAACACGAGGAAGTTCTCTTTCTCACACAATGTTTTTTAGAGCGCTTTACAATACATACTCCCAGTTTTTTCCCTCGACCTTGTAATGACTTATAGAAAACTTCAGCTACGAATTAGTTAAATGTACTTTTTCTTGTGTTTTGGCTTCCGTCTACCAAAGTTCCGAATTAAAATTCAGCTAGCTGGAAGTCGCGGAGTGACCTAAGATGAAAAGCGCTCTATATATACTTCATGGTAGCATGATTGCCAATTATATCAATACAACGACCTTCTTGGAGTTCAATATAATTCACATATCAACATTTAACCCTTCAATGAGCCACTGGACGGCTAAATTAGAGATCAAACATGAAATTAAGTGTTGCTCTTCAGTTCGAGCATGTTGTGCGAAAGTCCTAACACGCAATGGACGGATATTTATAATTTTATGATCTTGTTCAACTTTGCAAACGTATATTCACCATCCCCAAAAATAACGATTACAACCCAAGGGTAGTAAAAGAACAAAGCGTGTGCTTACATATTCTCACAACAGATCACAACCAAACACTCTCCCCACCTCTCCCCCACGCACTCGATATTGGTTCTATCAATGAAGTTCAAGCAAAAAACTAACCTTGTCCGGTCGTGGGGGGAGGAGAGTCAGTAGGGTGCAAAGACTGACACCAGCATCATGCATATGTTCTACATTCCTTTCGTCCGGTACTGAGGCGATGTAAAAGCATGCATGTCGACGTCTTTTGACACGTTGACAATGTTGAATAAATCCTTATACCTAAGACGAAACATTAATATTTTGAATGCTATGCTCTTTAAACAATACTACGAATAAAAGAATATTCGACTCCATAAATCTTAAGGTTTATTTCGATCCGCTCTATTTTTGACCATTTTTTAAATCAAATCAGTGCTTCAGGGCCGATTCAAAACGAATTAGCACTATAGATGATGTGTGGAATGTACCTGATGTGATATCAAGAAGCCGCCTTGCTATGTTTGTACTCCGTGTAGCTCTCCCTTTGATTCGCATTACAATTGGAATGAAAGGTTTCTACCAACAACAGTGTGACACGAGTGCATAAAACGAGGAATATTTTTCTCAACTCAATGATAATGTCCAAACAATACAAATAATTATTACCTTGATATTAGCAATCCTTTGAGCCATAATATCTGTTGCTGGCGATGATAATTATCGACTAATTGTGTTTGTGATGGTTGCGATAGAGCTCCCTATTCTCCGTGTATCCACGGGTTTGCCATCTTGCATGCCTCCTCACCTTGTGATTATGCAGTGCGAGACAGAGAAGAGTATAAAAAGCCGGTGATTCTGAAACTCAGCCACTTTCTCAAGCTTCTAATTAAGGTCGCTGTAATCCAGAGGTAAGAAGATGTATTGTATTTTTTTGCAGATATCAAGATATTTTTACTAAGAGTTATTTAGAAAATAGATTTTTATGCCACACATTTGCTTTAGGTAAATGTTTTATACCTTGTTTTTCCATTTCACCTTTATAACCCAGTTGGGATTATTGCTACGAAAGAACCATCCTTGCGTCACTCAATCTTTGAAATTAGAAATGATGCCAGTTATCGTAAAATTTTTGAAGCTAGAGAGTCTTGATGTGAGCGTTTGGTGTGTTCACGGTTTAAAACTATATTATTTCATTTCAGTTTTCCGAGACGAGCTATGAAGTTTATCTGCACTATTCTCGTTTTCCTTGGCCTGGCTTCCATGGGTAAGATTATTTATTATTTGTGAACTCGCACTGTTCTGAATTGACACGATCAACTTGTACCGACTAAGAAAATCTTTGGGCTCGTAAACTTAAAAGTTAAGCATTTTTTTTAATGCAACTTTTCTTTAAATCATTACTTTTGTTTATATTATCCCCGGAAATATGCCACTAATTTATATTTACGCAATTTTAAAGAATGTTTTTAGTCGCGAAAACAAACTGCTAGCTGCTAGGTAGTGCGCAGAGAAGTGGAAAATGCTGAAACTAAGGGATTTGTGTCCAGAATCTATACTTGTTTGGACTAATATTTCAAACGAGTTCTAAAAATATTGACAAAGCACTAATCCTGGCAAAAAGAATTTAGTACCTTTTTTTTTTTTGAACTGAAAAATGAAGTTTTACGGATCTTTACCGGTAGACCTTCGTCTTGAATCAACGTTTTTTCCCCCATTTCAGGCCACGCGTCTTTCCCAAATACTTTTTTCGTTTAACGGTTGTGTATGAGAAGATATAAAGCAAAGAATTAATCTAATTTTTAAGACACGTGGATTGAAATAGGGAAACATTAGGCCAAATCATTCTCAAGAGAATGAAATAACAAGAGACACGGCGGCCATGTTGGATGGTGTAACAAAAGAGAATAATGACGAATCTTTTGTTGAATTCATCCAACATGGCGGCTGTGAAAACCATCAACATAAAGTCTGTTGAGAAGACTGCGTAGAAGTATTTTCGAGATTAAGAGATAATTCTTTTCGTATTCAAGCAGTGAGCGCCAAAAACTATTTTCTTGAAGAAAGGCTGTTGTACAAGGCTAAAATCTTGTTATTCAGAAAGTTTAACTTGTTTGGAAATGGAGATGACCAATGAAAGGGGAATCAAAGTGTTAAGCAAAAATTTTATTCGAAAATGAGGTTTAGGCCTTCATTTGCTTATTTCCGATATATTTTCTATAAAAAAGCCTGACAAAGCAACATTCTGACACAAATGCAACAAAACATCTTTGTACAATTGAATACCGCTTCAAACAGGCATTTTATCATAGTACATCAGTTTCTAACTGTTTAAAAAAGGGTTGTGAGTGTTAACCCAAAACGAAAATTGAGATCAAAATTCATACGAAGGTCTAGTTTTTGGCGCTTTTTGCCATTATTGCTCATTATTGAAAACAATTTCCTCTTAATCAAAATGTTATTACTATAATTTCCTAGGTCACTCCATGCTGTATGGCCGAGGCGTGTTTCTAGTATCATCACCGACTGATTTTCTCTGCAAGGCTTTCTCCTTCGATCAAGCTTTCACCAGTGGACCAGTACAAGTCCAACTTGCCCTTCACATGAACGAACCAAATGCTTTTACTTACGAGGCCGCGGTGAGCTGGGTAGAGGAAGTGACGTTTAGTGGTTTCACTGCCTGTGTTGCTGCGTCTGGTCCTATTTCCGGTGACAGAACAGTAAGTCTTCAGTGGATGGCCTACAGCAGTGCTCCTGGAGGTGGCTTCGGTCAACAGACTATCCAAACTTGGGTGGCAGGAACAAAATGTGTCACTGTGGATTTTGCTGCAGCTGGAGTGGTAAGTAAAACTGTCACTTTTGTCAAACAAAATTTTTTGGCTTTTGGATGTGATGTCATCATGGCCGCCATCTTGGTTATGAGTGATAACATGAAACTTTCGTTAGAAAATGTATTTTGAAGTATTCGAATCTTATCCAAAAAATACTTTCTGCGTTCAGAAACCAAATTCTTTAGTAGGCATTTTTCCATTGATGAGTTTTTTTACGTGGCGTCTTAGTCCGTCGGCCATTTTGGTTTAGTAAATGAAATGTTTTGTGCAACTCCTTCTCGCTTATGGGTTTGTAATGACCATTTTCTTTTCTGTAGCAAAAATTATCCATTATTGCTGCTGAGCCATTGCCGGCATTCCCAACACACTGAATTCTAATCAGTAGATGTGTGAGTGAGCAGTTCCTTGACTTATAGATCAGCGCAGAGGTTGTTTCAGAGTTCGATCTGCTAGTTAGCCGTGCCCGTTGACTTGAATGAACCCAACGGTTGTTTCAGTGTTCGTGTAAATTTAGTTTTTCTATGACTAATTGATAGAATATTATCGAGTACGTAATTTCCAATCTATATAATTGTCTTTTTTAGACATTTGCAAAGGCACCCTTCATCTACGTCACTTCTGTGCACAGTATCACCCGCAACAAGCACGATGCCGCAAGCATCTGGGCCGAGGACGTGACCATATACGACTTCATGATATGCTTACGTGAACTGAAGAACTTCGACGGCGAACACAAGCAATTCACCGTGGTTAGTAAATAGATTTTACTTAATTTTATCGTATTTTTAGTTTGTATTAGAGTGATTTCCAAAAACCCGTGAAACAAAGTGTAATAACTAAGGTGTAATAAATTGTAATACACCGAAAACACAAAAGAAAATCAAAAGAAAATGCGGACAATAAAGTGTATTAAAGTGTAATACGCTAAAGTGTATTTTACGGGTTTTTGAAAACCATTCTATTATATAAAACTGGTAACTCGGTACATTCTTTATTACACTATAGCTATTTTAACTTGATTGGTTAAGGCAATAATTGGCGTGCTGAAGGATTCGGCAAATAAAGCAAACTACTTTGCTGGCGACAATTCTTTTCTTTCTATTTTTTCCTTTTTTGCTTAATTGAATAAGGAAATCATTTGCGTGCCGATTCGCGAAAACGGTGCAACTTTTTAGTAGACAACCAGCGTTACAGGATGTGTTCACACGATAAAATTTGTCCCCCAAACAGAGATTCATTCTATTTTCTGCAGAGTTGGACATTTTCATGGAATCGAAAGTGCAGTTTCGTCAAAAAGCGGCGCGCAAAAAACCGCGCAAAATGGCCGCAATAGCTTAGTTTGCGTGCATCGTATCTCTTTAATTCTAATTTCCTAGCTTTTTCTTTAAACAAAGACTGGTTTATTTGATGGACTGTTTTAGCACTTGTAAGGGGGAAAACCCGTGTGAAATGTTTAGTATAGCATTTTTTTGTTTTTCTTCTTCAAGAACTGGCTAGCCCAGGAAACCCCTCCAACTGGATGGACAGTTGGTATTGAAAATGCTGTCAAACTACCCAACACCTCGCCATTGACATCTAATACTCACTACAGTTTCTGCCAGGTAAGGATAACTCTGTTCATCGAGTTGAATTTCTTTAAGCTTTCTGTTTTCTCTTCTCTGACTGCCGTCTCTATGAGAACGAGACTTCAAATCGCACGATAGCGATGTAGGTAGGGCAAAACATCGGTCAAAAACATAGGGAACACTCGAGTTCTTTTTGAAATGGCTTAAACACCTTCCCCACTCAATAATTATAATTCATTTTGAAAAAAAGGAAATATTGAAAAGTCTCACTAAAACGAAACATCGAAAAAATTTGTTTTATTCATATGAAGGTCAGGGTTAATATCATCCTTAATATATCGGCAATAATAATTCAAATATTTAGGTTTTTATATACTAGAGTATTATCTCGTGGAAAATTCAAGTAGGAGTTGCTATATGGAAATTTTTACCGACCTAAATGATTAAAGTCGTGGGCTCTACATCACATTAACTGATGAATGACTTTATTAGTTATTCCGAGGTTGAGGAAAAAACTGGGTTTATTGCGATTTAGGGGACGAAATAGGCGCCATTTTGTAAATGTGTCCCTAAAACAGTCTCGCAATGCACTTCAATGCCAACTCAACCCAGTTTTTCTATCCGCTCAACTTCGGAATGGCTAATTGAGATGTGATAAGGGGTGGTTTTTTAACAAGGTGCTTATCATTGTTCTTTAGGTTGTACCATTTGCCCAAGATTTCTATAGTAGAAGATAATATAGGTAAGTTGTAGTGCTTGGGAACGAGGTTATTCCAGGCGAAAGCCCTTGGAATTAAATTCGGAAAAATTAATTTCCGACCTCGCTGGGAATCGAACCCACGACCTTCGGAATTGTACTACCGATGCTCTACCAGCTGAGCTAGAGGTCAGACTGAGAGCAGGCCGGGGTGAAATAGATGTTAGGTCGCGGTAATTATGATGCAAAGATGAGAGTATGTGGACCGCGTGGCACTAATGAAATAGTAGAAGATAATATAGGTAAGTTGTAGTGCTATATTATCTTCTACTATTTCATTAGTGCCACGCGGTCCACATACTCTCAAGATTTCTATAGTGAGCCAGTTATGATCACCACGGCCAAGCATTTTTCAGATACGAATAATCCAAACACCATCTACCCCAAGAACAATGCTATAACAGAATGGGTCGAGGTAAGGAGAAGAGGAAAGGCAAAATGGCTGAATAATCGCGGACATTTCACAACAGCTTTTTACATGTAATTCTCATACTCATTAATAATTCATGAGTAAACCAGCCAATCAATGGGCTATTTTTTGGGTCACATGATGTTACTAGAAACCTGGTAAAGTCCTGTGAAAGGACTGAATTATTTTTGTTCAAGTCCTTGGACTGGATTAAAATTAATTCAGTTCAGGGACATATCTGTCCCTTAAGTCTATCAATCCTTAACAAATAATCTCCCGAATTATTAATGAGTATGAGAAGTCATTTCAAAGCCTCCGAATCGGAGTGGACAGGATTTCAAGTCCTTGCAATTAGTTCCAGTCCTTGGCGCACGGACTTGAAATCCCGTCCAGTCCTCATTGTCGGCTTTGAAATATTACGTCTAAACGTTAAAGTGTTCCTTCTATTATTGTCTAGGAAGTTACCACGACGCAGTTCACCGTGTGTATGAAAGACATCCAGTCAATTGCCAGCCACCATGATCCAGTAACTATCAGTTACCTGGCAATAGGATGTAAGTACTGCAGGACTTTGGAGTTGAAAAGAGTGTAGCTTGGGGGGGATCTCGTGTAGCTTGGGGGGGATCTCGTGTAGCTTGGGGGGGATCTCGTGTAGCTTGGGGGGATCTCGTGTAGCTTGGGGGGGATCTCGTGTAGCTTTGGGGGATCTCGTGTAGCTTGGGGGGGATCTCGTGTAGCTTGGGGGGGATCTCGTGTAGCTTGGGGGGGATCTCGTGTAGCTTGGGGGGGTCTTATACAAGAAATATGAGCAAGCTGACCAAGAAAAAGCCACAGAATACTTGTGACCTACTTAAGATTTCTCGATCTTTTTAGAACTAATCGTTGAATTTTTAGAAATTATGACTTTAGAACTGAGTTTCAAATCCTGGATCCTGGACTCGGTACCACATAGAGAGAATTGGTTCAAGTTTCTCCTCTGAATCGAGGGTTCTCCAATTTTCATTCCTCTACAAAGCTTACTGAATACGCTGAATTCCATTTCGATTTGTGAGATACCCTTGCCCCCCCTCCCCCCCTTGACTTCGATCGACTCAGAGAATTGCTGAGAAAGGAAAATCCGCAAGTTTTTGTTTCTCTTTTCACCCGAAAGCGCAAAATGAATCCTAATTTTCTAAGAGTATTTCTACTAAGAGTATTTCATTCATTCTAAATTCCAGATCTGGACCCATGCATACCCGTTGAATGCACCCACTATTCCTTTTGTAAAGCCTTCGGTCCCAAGGATGCCCGCTGTATATGTAAAGACAAATGTCCAACCTTTGAAAACCTGCAGTGTGGAAGCGATGGCAATACGTACACCAACATGTGCTACTACGAGAAGTATATCTGCAATACTCGCAAGAATGTTACTATTGTGCATCCCGGGGCCTGTTACGGTAAGACTAATGTTGCTACTGAGCACGTACAGACCTGCCGTGCCGTGTCTTACCGTGATATGACGGTACCGTGCTCCAATTGAATATAGCTGCTTCATGAGCATTAATTTTATTCCCTAAAATTGGATAAACAGAACCATTTTACAATCGCACGAAATCTATACTGCTATTTCAAAAAAGGTTGGTGAAATGCAGACACCGAGGTTTGACTTTCATTCAGCAACGCGAATGTTGAATGCACAGACTAACTCTAAAACAGACCTCTGTAATACGAACACCTATAATGCAGTCACCGAGGTTTGACTTTCATTCAGCAACGCGAATTTTGAATGCACAGACTAACTTGAAAACAGACCTCTGTAATACGGACAATCGTCGTTTTGGTGTCCACTTAGGAGGATTGACGTTATTCAGAATCGTGACCCACCTTTTTCAAAACTATCATGTCTTGCTATGGTGACATACGTAATCCTAATCTCAGTATTCTTGACTGACAAACAATTGTATTTCAGCATTTATTCTTCACCACGGCCGTGTCACTCTCGACCTATCCACCACCGATGTTCAGTGCAAACTTGTCGCATACAAGACCCAGAACTTCAAGGTTGATAGGACGGTCCACGTCCAAGTGTCGGTCAACTACCATAACGGTCCTACAAACTTCGTCCACGATGCTGCTGTTGTCTGGGCTGAGAAAATCAACGCATATAACTTCACATTGTGTGCACTCAAGGCTGGTAGGAACGATCGAGCGACACCTGACAATGGCATCACGTTTGTTGATTATATGGCTTACCAAGGAGCACCTAATGGAGCTGTGGCTGGAGAATTGGTCTTGACAAACTGGTGGGAGGGGACGACTTGTCAAACTGTCGTTCTGCCATCGGTAAGTGGTTTTTTAACAATCTAAAGGTGATTGGGAGCTGTTTCGATGTCATTACAAAATTCGGTCCCACAACCCTATGTGCCACGAGGTCTTTAAAAAAAGGGGGGGGGGGGGGGGGGATTACAAAGGACTACAATAATTAACAAAAAATTATAAGAAAACGAATATTAACGAATATTGTAAACCATAGATAGATTTAGTTTAAGAGGAGATTTTTTTCATAACGAGCAATTATGGCAAAAAGCGCAAAAAAGTAGACTCTCGTATGAGTTTTGATCCCAATTTTCGTTTTGGGTTAACACTCAAAACCTTTTTAAACAGTTAGAAACTGATGTGCTATGATAAAATGCCTGTTTGAAGCGGTATTTTCAATGGTACAAAGATGTTTTGCTGCATTTGTGTTAGAATGTTGCTTTGTCAGGCTTTTTTTTATAGAAAATATATGGGAAATAAGCAAATGAAAGCCTAAACCTCATTTTCGAATAAATGTTTTGCTTTAAGTTAACACTTTGATTCCACTTTCATCGGTCATCTCCACTTCCAAACAAAGTAAATTTTCTGAATAACAAGATTTTAGCCTTGTACAACCTTTCTTCAAGAGAATAGTTTTTGGTGCTCACTGCTTGTATACGAAAAGAATTCTCTCTTAAAATATTAAATCATATCGTGTGACTGTTTCGTTGTTTTTCCTCTAAAAATAAGCAGAATTTTATTTTAATTCACTGATTATGTCTTTCAGGGCAAGTTTACAGGTGTTCCAAATGCTCTAGTTTCATCAGAACACATGGTGGTTGGTCAAAAACATGATGCTGCGACTATCTGGCTGGAAGACACTAAGACAGACCAACTAAAAGTTTGTCTTCGTGAACTTCAGGATTTTGATGGGCTTCACAAGGACATTCATGTGGTTAGTCATGTTTTTTCAATACAACGGTAGTTTTGGTACATATCAAACACTGAGTGTCGAATTTCCCTGTGTCTGCTGTCTGCGAGGCAGACCGACGAGTTAGCATCGTCCCCGTATCCTTCCTCGATTTTACTTCTTTTTTTCTTTTTCTTCTTCAAAAATGTTCATGTTGAATTCGTTATAAAACGACGGCCTTTTTGTTTGCCGCTTTTCCGCACAATCCAGAATTGATCATACAGATATGTGAGTGAGCTTTCTCTACTCCAACTTCGACACTAACATATAGAGTAAAGCTTGATATGAGAGTACATAAATAAAGTACGATACTGCCTTGCAGAAACGTATGGTACTGCCTTGCAGCACGCACACTGTACGACATGATAATAATTTTGGTACGAGTACATAAAAAGCGTATGGTACTGCCTTGCAGCAAGTACACTGTACGACATGCCGTACGAGTGTGTACGAGTATGAAGCGTACGATACTGACTTGCAGCAAGTACACGGTACGATTTGAGAGGGGAGAGAGGAACTGGTTTAAGCACATGTGCCATACGTCCATAGAAAAGTGAGATCTAAAATATTTTTCATCTTTGCAGAACTGGATTGCCTATGAAAACCTACCAGCCGAGATGAACACAGAAAAGCTGGTTATTGATTTCCCTAACATCAATCTACCAAACACAGCCGATAACTTTGCCTACTGCCAGGTAGATACTTCAAATACGACCAATCAAAGGGACCCCCTGTCGATCATCAAATAATCCACTTCCCAGTTCCCTGCACCATCTTAAATGGCAACGATGCATTTGTATCGAAGCGAGACGAACGGTGAGCTTGTAATGATAGAGACGTGAATAATTGTCCAAGTTAAAAGAGGTCTCTATCATTGCAAGCTCACCGTTCGTCTTGCTTCGATGCAAAAGCACGGCTACTATTTAAGATGGCGCAAGGAATTGAAGGGGTCAACTATTAACTATAACCAATAACCAAATCTTATCGATACACTCTGAAAAGACCTCTGGGGCTTATTTTAATCGTAAAATGGGAAAACCCAGATATCTGTAAAATGGGGAAAGCGCAGAAACAAAAGTGCTGTAATAGAGCAAGTGCATGTTACATCATAACCACCATCTTGGTTAACGATAACAAAGCATTCCTCATTAGCTTCTCTTGTTAAATCAACCAACATGGTGGCGGTCTCATTATTCATATCTCGAGGGATTTCGAGTCGCATGTTGCACACACTGTATAGACCCCTTGCCATGTGACGTCAAAGCAGCTCTATCTGGAGGACAAAACAAAAGAATTCCAATATCCTGAGAATTGGAACCTATTGTTTTGCGCCCAGATTGAGCTGCATTCCAAAGTGCTGCAAGGGGTACGTATTTCTTTTTATACTTATCATCGGTTCTGTTTTTCATTTACCAGACGGTCGCTTTCAATGGAAACTACACAACCACTCCTACAGTGATAATCACAGCTCTTCATCGCTCGTCTGCGTTAGCGCATCTGATACCAGAATATAACAGTATTTCTGCCTGGGCAGAGGTAGGTAAAAAGCTGGTAAAAAGCAGCCAATTGTTGTTGTTATTCATAGCAGCCAGTCACCAAACATATATCATCTTTTCGCCTACTTTTTCTAGTCAGTTAGCACATTTTAAAAATAAAATTCGCAAAGTACCATGTTTGTAATACAATTATAAAATGTCAAATGGTTGCAGAAGTAGTGCAACGCAAGTACTAAACACAATGAAGGTCCTATACTAAATGTCCTTAGAAGTCAATGTTCCGTGCACAACACAACAGCTAACTTCCATTAGATCACTTAGATTGCACTAGGAAAAACCTTCGTAGACTTCGAAAAGTTACCAATTTCTTTCTACTTTTATGTTTATTTTGATAGATATTATAGACCGTTGAATTAATTGGTGTGTTGAGCAAAAGTATTTCTCTTGCAGTTCATCACTATAACTCAGTTCCGTGTCTGCCTTAAAGAACTCCACGCCCCGAATGGATACGATCCTGTCGTCGTCACAGCTCTTGCCATAGGTGAGTTTGTAGAGTCACGCGTAGCGTGCGTGACATGTCACGTGATTGCTTAGAGGAAAAAATTACCAAGCCAAACAATATACAATTCTTTAAAATGCTAAAATACGAAAATATCGGACGAGAACTGGACGAGATACAATGATCTTATGAAATATGTGAACTTTTAAATTATAAATTCGAATTATTTTTCCCGTTGGAAATAATTCTTTACCTTCGCGTTTAGTGCTTTACGTTTCAAGATTCCTAGTCTCATTCAAATGAATGTTTGTTATTGATCATTAATCGTAAATAAAAGAATAATACCTGAGAAATTGATTTAGATGAAAGAGAAACAAATGGCAAACAAACATAGCTTCCTGTTCGAGCGAGAGGTAGAATTGACTTTACAGTAAATTCCCATTTTAACTAGTTTATATTTCTTACGACTTGACCATCTCAATCTGTGCTTTGCTTTGTTTTTCAGCTACCTAAGTTACAAGAAAAGAAGCAATAGAAGATTAATAAGGGTCGAATCATTTTACGAGAATGTTTACGTCGGATATATAGAAATATTATATTTATAGTCAAAAGATTAAATAAAACTATGAGCATATATAAATAACTACTTTGTGTTTATTTTATTTATCTCGTTTGAACGAAACATCGTGTGCCTTTGTTTATAAATGATACATTTTGATCTAGCTTGGATGCAAATATATCTATTGTTGAGCATGCCTTATATGGTGTTGTTTGCACCCAAGCTAGACCATGATGCACCTTGTTTATTTCATCTCGGAAAAAACTGAAAATATTATTGCTTGTAATTGGTGAAAAAAATGCAGGCAAATTTGCATATCACTGCAGACTGCCACCTATACAAACACCACACGCATGGAACCCCAACAAATGACAGATAGCCCATTGGAAATGTTGAGTGCCGACTTCTGTGGATCCTAGCCCACGATAGAGTACTTATACACAATCATGGACCGAAATATTCAAGTGATTCCATTGTAGAAATCCCAAAGTCAACCTCAGCTGACGCTGTGATTCTAGTACTGGACAAGTTCATTTTAAAAAGCAAATCGTACTCCATTTAATTCAAACGCTTTTGCAAACTCTGCAAAATACATGGGATTTACGTGCAGGAAGATTACACCAAACTGGCTCAGAACAAACGCACAAGAATATATCCTTTCATAAGCCACTCATGAAAGGAGCTGCACATGTAAAAGGCAACAGATGGAAGAAAGATCTTTTGATAAATTTCTTAGGATTACCGTTGTAAACCACATTCATATACAAAGCTTGCAATGTTTGCAAGAGATTCGAGAACAAAACTATTTACACCATGCATGTCATTTCGCTGCGCTCAGTCCCATCGAATTAGCCAATCGATCAGCGAGCATTTTGTTCGTAGCTCAATATTTCCTAGATCCAGATTTTTGGCGCAATAAACAACATCTTTTACTCAAAATTAATGACGTTAAAACTAATCCGTGGAAAGATACACCACATATCTTTTAGAAATATCATATTCCGTCGTTGTTGGTGGAAAAAAATTCATTTTAACGAGAGATAATAGAAAATATTTGGACATTTTCGCTGTGATGAACAATGTATTGCACACCTAGATTCCAAATCAGCTGACGGAAATTGATAAAAATCAAAAACCACAACACGAAGCCAGAAGGAGTATGCTTACAAGAGAAACTACGCTTTATACACCGCGACTGTTCTTGTCAAAAACAAAAAACAAAAAAAACACACACACAAGAAGAACAAGAAGAAGAGGAAAAAGAAGAGGAAAAAGAAGAGGAAAAAGAAGAGGAAAAAGGAAGAACCTTTCAAACCGGAACCATATGTCATCAGGTTAAAGACACGATGGCGACAGCCAGGTTAAGCAAGAGAAGCATGATAACAGATAAGCAGATAACTTTTTAGGTTATGCCAAAGACTTATAAGCAACTGCCAAAAGAGGAGAAGAGAACAGCAAATGAATCTCAGAGATTATGTATTAACCGTATAATGAAAAAAATCCCCAGGACATTACTTGAAATTTAATGAACCCTTTTGTTAAGTTATTTATGTGAACATCATGGGCGCGATTATAGAGGGAAATCAGTGAAAGCTTACTTAGAAAATATGTGCTTCATTGCCAATTTTTTCCCTTTGGGAATTACTTAGTATAGTCTTAGTATATATTTCTGAACATTCAGGTTACCGAACTTGGCATTCCTGAAGATGACACTTGTCAAAAACGTTCAAAACTTTTAACAAAAACTTTTACTTTCGCCTATATATTTTTTTGAAAAATTATTATTAGCGAATTATTATGACATATACTCATTTATATATTTATTTGACACTAATATTCACATCCCATTTTCATTTTCGAATCAGGCTTGTTTGCCGTGCAGTGCTGACATGCAGCATGTTCGTTTGCCAGTAACTGAACCGGCCTTCATTAGGTACGACAAGTAGTGTTGTTCATTCATCATTTCTTGTTTGTCAGCCCAGATGGAACAACGAGTTTACTGCTCGTCACTTTTCTTTGTTTTCTTGTGTATCCATGAAGTCGATGCTGTACGTGTCCTTCTTCGTGCTTGCCTTCGTGGTGGTGGCATTGGTGGCGATCTTCAGCATATTACCGTGCAAGACCTTGAACATTTACCACTACCCAATTCAAGTATCTGCTCTTTGTAAGTTGAAATGAGATAAATTTATAAGGCATCTGTTAGATACAGTCGATTCAAAAAACGTTGTCGTCGACCAGCCCACGCGACTGGTCCGAAAGGAAATCTGGGTAGAAATTACTAAAGCGATTGACTGCATAGGTTTTATCTGATGAATTTTTCTTATGGGTTACAGGACGAGCTCGAGCGGAAAGTGTTGAAAGAAACGTTATTCTAATGCCTTCCCATTTTCGAAAGTGTGGTCTTTGGTTAAACCCAAATACGCATTTAAAGGGTTTTTGCTCCCCATTATTATCTTTACTACTAACGGGAACAATTAATTCAGAACAAATATTTAACCGCTTCAGTGATTTTTACCCATATTCCTTTCGGTCCAGTCGCGTAGGCTTGAGCCGCTCGACGACAACGTTTATTGAATTGATTGTATGGCAGTGGCACCAAAAGAAAACGAAATACGGTTGGAATATCAAACCAAAACGACTTGGAAAAAAATGAAAAATGGAATAAAAGTTTGTAGAGTGAAGGAAAAGATTGAGGTGCTAGCCAACGCGTCACTGTCCCGAGCATTCTAAAACTCTCAATGACTTGGTATTCACTAATTTTAATGAGAAAATTGTGGATTCCGAGTCAGTATACGTACTGATCCAAGACTGCGGACCATCCCTGACTTGTCTAGTATTGTGTTCGAGACATGTTGTACTCGATTTCCCCCGAGATTCATTGATTTCTTGGATCTTCGAAGCCATCGATCATCGTAAAATTCACAAGAAGGCAAGTGCGTGAGGAATTAAAAAAAAAAACTTTTCGTGACAAAACAACAGCGGACATTGGATAATGCAGGTTTACAATTAATGAAATTTTTGCGAAAACCTTTCAGCAAGCACAGGGTATTTATATAAAAAAATCACTCTTTTAACAATTGTGATAGGCAATCTTTTTTTAACCACTTTAGAAGTTCTTTTGCATGTTGTTTTCACCGATACGGAAAGTATTGACGACTGCGTTACCGCCTGGAACAAGTTGTACAAGCTATCGTTGTTGCTGAGACTCTGCTACAACTATATGACAACGCAAAACCAGAGGCCCCCACTACGCCTTGGATGACAGCCAACCTCGCAAATCATATGCACATATTTAGTAACAATGATTGCTCTTCTCAAAAACGAGTGGGGGAATGGGTCGAATTGCAAGGGCTGCTGGGATTGTTACTGGAGACGTGTGTGTTTGTTTTAAAGCGAAAGAAGGCAAGTGTTTTTCAACCAAGAAAATAAAAATTTTCACTGAATGAAGAGATATTTCAGGAGCAAAGTTACCATCGAGGAATGTATTAGTTCTGTCTTACGTGGTTGGCTTCTTTTTAAGAGAGCAAAAACTACTGGAAAACTCGCTGATTACGATCTGAAACCGTTCAACGTTTGAGTTTAAGACATTTTTAGTTTTTCAAGTTCTTTTTAAAAACGATTGCAATTGTTGTATGCCTCGTTCTACAAAGAGTTCCAACAACTTTGCTGGGTATTCTGCATGTTGTTGCCAGCTTTTCTCATGAAGGACCACGTCTTACACCGTGAGAAAAACTAAATGAATTATAAACGGGAGGCGTTGGTCTACTTCACGCAGCTCCTTGACACATTGAACCATATCAGGCACAGCCTGTAATTATGGATTGACTGTTTTATCAACTTTTTTTTTGTTAGGGAAATATTCAACAGCAGCACGAGTTCTCTTGGAGATGGGTTATTCGTACATTTTACTAGTCTGTTAACTCTGTAAGTAACGTATAATTTGTTCACGCGCGCTCATTGTCTAGCTTATCAATGATATCAGAAAATTATATGAATAAATCAAGAACCTTTACTTTTGTAGGTCGAATGGGTGTGGGCTCAAGTTGAATGGGCGGTAGGGCTCATAAGGAGAACAAAAATGAGGAAATCTATTTGACAATTCCTGAAATGAACAATACATTCACTCTCCGGAACTGAATATTAATTGACTTCGTTTTTTTCTTATTTTCAGGTCGTTATACAACAATAACATCCAGAAGATATCAGCCAATGCTTTCCTAGGACTGACGGCTCTTCGAACACTGTAAGTAACATAAGTGTTTGTTCTTTTAAGAAAACCAGCCCCCACATGGCTTTAGTATTCGATGCTAACTTAAGCCTGGTTCAAACTCTTAAAAATGGAGTGAATTCTTAAGAGGATTCAAAAAGAAAATAAAGTGAAATAAAGAAAAAAGTGACGTCATTCTGAATCAGACGATTAAACGACATTTTCCCCCTGATTTTTTTTCACATTCTCCACAAATTAATGCTCTTTAGTTAATTATCACTTTGGTTTAAAAAAAGATATGCCTTTGATGCTATTTTTCATTACGTAATTTATGTGGGGAGAATGCGTAAAGAGGCAAAATAATACGCGCGAAACGGATGGAGATGTTACAAGAAAAGTACTCATGTTTGTTGCTTTTTGTTTTGAAGCAATCTTAGCATGAACCCAATTAAAGTGTGGCAAACATCAGAACTTATTAGTCAAGTTCCTAATCTAACTACGTTAGACCTAACTGGCACATCACCATGGTTACCAGATAATGGCATCTTGAGGTTAAAACGGCTTAGGACCGTTCAAGGCGTTAGCTGGGGTCAACACTGCTGGAACTGTTCCCTTATCAAATCAAATAACTCCAGTCAACTTAAGCTGTTAACTGAAGGTTCTACGAGATACATCAAAGGTTACGCATGCCGTACGATAACTATTACAGCCTCGAGAATAGTTCAAAGGTTTGCAAACCATGGTTTTTTAGCAACTTGCGTAGTTGAAAACCCAAAGTGCAGTCAGTCAGAGATCAAGGAAGTCGTAAAGGCACCTTGTCGAGATACAACTTTATCAGTGTTTTCCCTGCAGTATTTTCTTGGCCCTTTAGCAATAAGTTTAAACTTAGTTGTAATTATAACTACCATACGTTCCAAACGTCTCCGCAAGAACTTTGACATGATATTGGTTTGTAATATCGGGATTGGGGATATGTTTAACGGCGTGTATTCTGTCCTGATCATATCTATTCATACGCTTAAAACATTTGACCAAATGATGACATTTGCGCAAGATTACTGTGCATCTATAGGGTTCTTCTGGGTTCTTGGTACATGCCTTGCTGTAAGCTTTTCATTTGTTCTAACAATAGAGCGATACAAATGTGTAATGCACTCTCTACCACGTCACAGTAGAATGAGCCCCACCACCCTTCTGGTAGCTTCAGCTATATGTTGGTTATGGGCTCTAACCGGATCTGTTCTACCCATGGTTGGAATAGGTAGTTATTCCATTAATACTTATTGTATATCAGTTTTTCCTGTCAAGTCAAATCCCGTTCAGTTTTATTACAGCGTTATTGGAACAGGTCTATCGGGTCTCATGTACCTCGCTACTATACCTATATACGTTAAAATGTACTTATTTGTACGGAGATCCAGCAAGAACATGCAAATACGCGCAGATATCGAGCTAGCCAAGAGGGTGTTCAGTCTTGTATTAACAAACATGCTGTTTTTCCTACTCCCAGTCATTATGTCGTTGATTTTCGCTAGCGTTAATCGCGAAACAAACGCTATTTCACGAGAGGTGTCTGAAGTACTGAACTCGGCTTTCCCTCTGCACTGTTTGACTTTAAATTCAGTTCTTAACCCAATCCTCTATGCGTTCAGGATCAAGCTGTTCAGAACAGAGTTCAGCAGAATGTTATCTTGGCGTTGCTCGCTCAACAGGAGAGGTCACAAGACCCGCTCTACCAACATTAAGCTTCACGTACGAGCTGACCGTGTCGTACATTCTCCAAATAATAGCACATCCCTAGTTACTCTTTGATAGCTTTAAGCCTCGTCATTTTACTGATAAAGGCGCGCCATTGGTGAATAGTCGAAACGTCTAGTTATCATTAATTCAAATCAGAGGCAAACAAAATATTATTAATATCTTTAAGCCTCGTTCAACTTTTATGCAGAGACATTGACCGAGTTCATTTTAAATGTATTTTAAAAAAATTGAATTGTAAAATGAAAAAAAAAAAAAAATTTTATTTAAATTTAAAATCCATTGAAATTCAAAATGGCTCACATTACTTAAATATCCTTAGTAGAAGACATTCGTTAGCGGCTCTGAAAATAATTGTATTTGAAGTGTGGAAAAGAGAACACAATAAATATAATAAATGAACCTATCGTGGTTAAAAAATTCAGTTTATTAGTTGAAGTTTGATTTCCATCTTCCTTTGAAACTTGCATTAATAAAAGAAAGACCGATCCACACACACGCGCACACACACGCGCGCACACGCGCACCCCTTTTGGGGTGCTCGCGGTGGTTTTTGATATTCCTGTCTTTCACTCATCGAAAGTCTTCCCAGTAGGAGTTATACAAAACAAAACTTCGATGGGCCGAAAGAGAAACCAAATCCCGAATTTCTCACCTTCTTTTGTTTAATTAACAACAAAATAAGGGACCAATCAATCTTAAAGTCGTTCATGTTTTTCGGGTACCCCCTTCAATCGTTTAAAAAATCCTCCCAATCCTCAACATTCAACAACATTCATCACCAGTCCCTCCTTGGCTAACCTTAACAAATCATACCTCCCTCTCTATGTTGTATTCATCATATTCGCATAGGGGTGGTGGATGGGGGCTTAGCGGCAACTTAGAACCCTACCCACAGTCTATATATACACCCTGTTTTTGTTCCTCTTACGTCATGATTTAAAAATATGAAATTGCCAAAGCCCAGTCGGGGGCCAGCTGATTTTCTGACGGACAGCCATTCTTTAACTGGGGAAAAAACATGTAATCGATCCAATATATCATATAACCGAGCTGAGTCAAAATATACTCATTTTGCATTGATTAATATCTCGAAATCGAGAAGGAATGAATCAACTAATGAAGTGATTGCTTTAAGATACTTGAGTGAGCTTCCGCATTTCCGCCGCCTATAGGAAAACACATTCATCATGACAAATATGAAACTAGATGATTAAACAGAAGTGCTTTTCATGGCCATCGAGAGAGTATTGTTAAATCTTGTATTGTTATTATTGATGATGAATAAATGGATGAATGGATGAATGGATGAATGGAAGAATGGAAGAATGAATGGATGAATGAATGGATGAATGGATGGATGAATGAATGAATGGATGAATGGATGAATGGATGAATGGAAGAATTAATGGATGATTGAAAGAATGAATGAATGGATGAATGGATGATTAAATGAATGGATGAATGAATGGATGAATAAATGGATTAATGAATGGATGAATGAATGAATGAATGGATGGATGAATGGATGAATAAATGGATGAATGAATGGATGAATGGTTGAATGGATGAATGGATGGATGGATGGATGAATGGATAAATGAATGGATGAATAAATGGATGAATGAATGGATGAATGGTTGAATGGATGAATGGATGGATGGATGGATGAATGGATAAATGAATGAATGGATGGATGGATGAATAGAGAGAGAGAGAGCAGAGCAAATAGGAAGAACAAGAATGCTTTGTCTATATTTCCAATCTCTCCATCAATTTCAACTGTCTTCTTGTTTACAAGGTTCAAAACTAAAATATCCTATTGCATTTCAAACATTAAATGATAGCGCATCGCTTAAAAACTATCTACTCCTCTGATTGGTTAGTTAGATTAGTCTTCTAATATCGCAGGTGGAATAACAAAATCAACATTTCTTCTTATCGAATTTACATCTGAATATACGCGAGATTTTCTGACATTTTTTTCGTATAATTTATTTGCCAAAAGTAAGCAAAAACTAGTTGCATTCAAATTACTGCCGAAGAAAAAATTAACAGGGAGTAAGATGTTTTATTCTGCTACGATAGCACGAGCGATGATAAACTTTCCAAAATCATTCAGGAGTAACATTTTTCTTCCGTAGAAAAGGCGATTGTAATATACTATACAAAAAAGGAATTAACGCCAAAGGAAAGAAAATTAAATGAACCAATTCTTATTATTCTTACTTTTTTTATGAGAGAACAGAGAGAAAACTTAGCAATATTTCAAAAAGAGGGAAAACAATCATGTTATGGGGGGATATATGCATGAAGACTTGTAAAATTAAAGAATACTATAAGACAAAGACAGGAGTGCTAAGATTTTTTTTCTTTGACGATATATTTATTCCATGAATGACTTTTCGTATTCTTCGGCGCTTACGAGCAAGGTGCTATCATTCTTGCTTTCGCTTTGGAAATAAAAGTAAATTTAAAAGTTAGTTTTAAATCGTGTTTCGCCACTCAGAGTTTTAGCTAAAATTCCTTAATCGTAAATTTTGAAATAACTAGATTGACGATCTCTTTAGAAACCAGTCATTTTCAGTAGATTTATGGTATGAACGTTCCTAACATCCTTTGACTTTTTGAGCCGAGTTTCCGACTTATTTTTGGCTCATTAATGTTTGCTAATGGATCGAAGAGTAAACGGAATATCGCGCTGGTTATGGTTGGAGCACCATTAATGGCGAGTAGATGTTGATATGGATCATAAATGGACTGATAAATGAACGGAAGCTATCCCAGTATCAGAGTGAGTAAATCCTGCCTATGTAATTGCTTTTTCCGTATGCGGAATAAGTTAGGCGCTGCGCTTCATTAGGTTATCCATTTGTGTTTAATCAGAGATAAAACAAGAGAAGTGGTGGCTCAAACACCAGTTAGTTTTCACTTCCAGTTTCGATTTTATTAGAGCGGATTTCATAACCATGATTTGGCTGCGGAAAACGTTAAATAGAAAGCCATTTCGATTGCGTTTAAAGCTCAAACATCAGTTCGCTTTCACACCCAGTTTTGATTTTTTTTAGAGCAGATTTCATAATCATGATTGGGCTGCGGAAAACGTTAAATAGAAAGCCATTTCAATGCCATAACATCGAGTAAAGTGTTAGTACCTTACGCTTTCCACTCGATATAAAAACCGCTCGAACATTACGTCATCATGTCAAAAATCTCCATACAAGTGCCTCTCAAGGGTACCGTACGTAGGAGTTTATGACGTGAAAGACGCGATTAAGACATTGACCTAAAAATAAGTCTTGTTGAAGCCAAGCAAATGATCTTCAAATAAATCAATATTTATAGACAATTTATATGTTTTAGATTTACTACGAGAAAATTTAGAGCAATACAAAAGGGTTTGTGTGTATAAAATCACCCCCCCCCCCCCCTCATTCCTGCGGTAGAGAATAACCAGATTAATTTTGATGTAGTATTATTTCCACGGTAAGACAATGTTTCCTGCATTGACACTTTTTCCATAGTCTCGCATGTCTATCAATATTACGAGGAAGCGTATAGTAAAGTAATAAAGCGAGCAAGCCAGCTTCCTTTCTCATCACTTTGTTAAGTCTCTGCCTACGCGGATGACGTATATGAAGCATCATCTAGCACGTTATATTTCAATTTAGGACACAAAAGATTGGCAGATTAACGCTGTGCTTAATAGGAGCCACCGATCTACGCAAATTAAGCTGAGGATTAATAGAGAGTTCTGTTTTTTTTGACACTGGTTGGAATTCAACTAAATCAAGAGGATTTGAAGGGCTATTCTATTCACTCATTTCGATTTGAGAAAATGGATACGGATTTTGAGAGTGGTACTTTGACTGTAGGATTCATAGTTCTGTTTATACCAGATGTTGTTTTAAACTCGTTATTGTGTTTAGCGATTCTCAGAACAAGATCACTACAAACGCCAATAAACTATCTGATCGGGAACCTCGCGTTTTGCGACATTCTTATTGGAATATTTATCTTTCCTCGTCACATCGTCAACCATAGCTTCGAGCACCCTCAAGGCGTCCTCGGCGACTATCTATGCAAGTTCCTCACTGGAGGTGGTTTTCTGTGGATTAGTGTGACATCTTCTGGGTTTTTTCTCACTGTCATTGCCTTCGAACGATATTTCACAGTGGAGTATCCTCATTCTATTCGGCTTCGCATTACAAACAAAAAAGTCCACAGGATTTTGATTGTTGTTTGGGCGATTTCAGTAGCTGCTAACTGCCCGAGTTCCCTTGTCTTAAAATACGATACTAAGGATAATTTTTGCTTGGAGGAATGGCCAGAATGGGTGTCTCCGAAAGCTTACGTTGCAGTCGTGTTCATAATGGGAAACAGTTCAGTTCTTTTCATGTACATGCTGTATTCAAGGATCCTGTACAAATTCTGGAAGAAAAAACGTAATGTCACTGAGATTTCGCAAGCAGCTAGGCTAAGAGTGCGAACACAGGTGACCAAAATGCTAGTCGCCATGACAGTTGTTCATACACTCTGTCGCGCTCCAAACTATAGCTTTTATCTCTTAAGTTATATCGAACCGAGCTTTAAATACGGCTCAAATCTCTACAATTTTACCGTTTTATTGATTGTTCTGAATTCCACTTCACATCCGTTTTTACTTTGCTGGCAAATGCGAACGCTTAGACGTGGAGTGACGAGGATTTTGAAAACCTGTCTTTGTATAAAAGCGGTAAGAAAGGTTGCTTTTAGGCGAGTTTACGGCGTTGGCATGAGCTATAGTTACAGATGAAGCGATTGTGAGTAGAAAAGGAATAGCGATGGTTCAAATCTTGCAAGAAATGGTTTCGGATTCAATCGAGTCGAGATAAGCGCCACTACGTGATCGGTTCCTGGGCTTTATATTTATAAAATACAGAACGAAAACAAAACAATGCAAACTTAACGGGAGAAGAATGATAAACATTACAGGAAGGCACACGTGAATTAATAATTACACTTGAAAATAAATTACCGGCTATCTAAACAGACAGCTAATGAGATTACCAAACGCCTGGCAGAATTATTTCCACCGGCTAAGCTTTTATGCTATTTATTTTATGTCGTATTTGAGTGATGTCGGATAGTTATCTCTTGTCTTAGCTCTAGTAGATTTGGTTTTATCTCTAGATGGATGTACTAAACTATGAGTAAGTTGTGGCTATTGAATATAAAATAGATGGCTGATGACATAGATGGAATAAATAAAAATTGCTTTCACAAGAAACTCCGCGCACGCGCCGTCGTATGTACAGCAGGTTCAACCTCGTCCCTAGGGCCCTCTCGGCCGACTCCAATTCAATATGGCGGTCGTCGGGGACGAGGTTGCAGCAGGTTCTGAGTCGACGGGACTGAAATGAATGCACGTGAAAGCGTCCCTATAACACTATACAGTCTATGTACGGATACGGAGCATAGAATGACAAAAATTTTCTCGCTCTAGCTAGAACTGTACTATCGTAACTACAACGGGTTCAGTTGAGTCGACGGGACGGAAATGAATGCACGTGAAACGTCGCTATCAGTCGCTGAACGCCAATGAAGGCCGCTATACAGTCCATGTATGACACGGGAATACAGCTTTAACGGCTTTCATATTTCATAGTTAAAACTAGGATATCCAGGAGGACATGAAAGAAAAAAAGAATAACCGGCTATAATTCATAATATAAAATAGTTCAGCGCGCATGTGTCCGCGGGTTGCTTAAACTGCCCCCCGACCCATACCAAAAACAAAAACAAAACAAAACAAACAAAAAAAAAAAAAAAAAAAAAAGGAAAACGAGCAAGCACTTCACCTATGAAAAAAATATCGCGCAACCTCTCCTTTCAGAGAAGAAATGTCGAGCAGTGTCATTCCCTTGAGAATAATAACCTCTGTTTGAGTTGTATCAATCATGTGTCTTTTCATGTGCAACCGAGCGCAAACCTTAAACAAAGAAATGATACTCTAGGGAATGACATGTGGTCTGAAATGGGAAAACATTACGTCAGAGCCGGAGAGGTCTATTGCGTGCCGGGGTTGTCACAAAAAAATAAATATCGTGCAACATAAATTCCTGCAATGTACCCTTGAATTATCTAATAGTCCCCTTCACAGTTCCCTGCGCCATCTTGAAAGGTAGCCGTGCCTTTACATCAAAGCGAGACGAACGGTGAGCTTGGAATGATATCATTGCAAGCTCACCGTTCGTCTCTCTTCGATGCAAAGCACGGTTACCTTTCAAGATGGCGCAGGGAACTGTGAAGGGGACTATTGTTCATCCCTTAATTGCTTACTGTAAATTTGCCCATCGACACCTAGTATAAAGATTAAAGAATATAAATGTATCCACCACCATTACACAACTACTTGTACTAATACTACTACTTGCACTTGAGTGATTTAACTTAACCCGTGAAAGAAAGAAAGAAAAACTATTTGGTTAGTACTAGTTGATGAACAAACAAAAGAAAACAACGGGTATAGAGTCTCACTACTACTAACTATTATGCGTACTACCTCTTTTCCCTTTAAAAAAAAATCACTCTACTACTGCCACTAAATTTTGGTTAGTTTAGTTCATTTATTCTGTTTCCTGTCCCATGCTATTGCTCGCTAATGAGAGTAAAAATTTTAAAGTTTAGTTTTATGCCTTTCTTTTTCTCACTGACAACGCATGTTTCTGAACTTAAGTTTCTAGCATTAAAAAAAAAATGATTGGCACAGTAGCACTCTCGTGTTGTGGGTAGCAATTTGTTAACATTTGAACGGTTTTCCGTTATTTTAATCCCAGTACTGAAAAGGAAAAGAGAGGGTCTGGGTAAGAAGCTCCTTCTATTGCCCTCTCCCCTCCTCTCCCCTCCCCTCCCCTCCCCTCCTCTCCTCTCCTCTCCTCTCCTCTCCTCTCCTCTCCTCTCCTCTCCTCTCCTCTCCTCTCCTCTCCTCTCCTCTACCACACTGATTCCGCCGTTTCGCAGTCGACCGCATCTTTGTTTCTTGCTATAGCAAGGGCGCTAGGGCTTAGCCGTTAGCCGTTAGGAACGGTTTAAACTGTTACTTATCAGTTCTGCTATGCTCTGGCTTGATTTTTTTCGGTTTTCCCGTCTATATACGCCAAAAATACTGCTGACCAAGGGTCCAATCGTACGTAACGAACTACTGTATCCTATACCTGCCTCGTGACCGCGTACGTAAGCGTACGCGTCGGTTAATAAGTTAATCCAAATCCCCTAAATAACCAAGAATGAACAGGTGACGAGAAAACTGAAAAAATAAGCTCAATAGCCTCCCTGACGCAGATGTTCTTAGGGCCGTCACGTCACGTTTCTCTCCCCAGGAAGATGAACGTTGCTTGTCAACCCTTTTCGTCCAAGAAAAAGTACACTAGAATGATAAATATGAAAGACGGAAAGACCATGGCAACTGATTATATAAATGTAAGTATGCTATTCCATCGAAGAAAAATACTATTTACTCCAAACTTCATCAATTTATTAATTTTGTACAGCTAATTACGCAATAGGTTTTTTCATTATGAAATATGTTGATTAGGCCCTTCAGTCCTTAATTTCATCCCTTCATCTCGAGAATTGCTAATCAGGAAATCCATTGTTGTATATGTAATCTTGAATAATATTTTGCTTTGTTTTTGGCGAAAATTAATCATTTAGTTTATTCAACTTGATATATAGCTCTTACGGTTTGGTTAAGAATAAGTACTCATAATCTCAAACGAAACTCAGCGAAAAAGGCAAATTGATCAGTGCAAATGATCGTATTTGTAGCCGAACTAAGACTAGACTGAACTAGTAAGTACACCATTGTAGTAACCCCCAGTGGTTCTTAAATGAAAAGAAAATTCGTCCGTGAATGGTGGCTCTAGACCACTTGTGCCATATATTTCTAAGCTACCAAAGATCAAAACTCGGGGCGAAAAATGCATGGAAAAATGATAAGAAATTATATCTTCTTCGCTTTGACAACGAGTTGCCAACATAAGTGTCTTGGCATCAATACTGACAGAATTCCGGTGATGTTTTTCATAACATTTCAACTCAGAAATGCTCGATAAAGGGCGTTTTGAATTGCAACTTGAGCAAGCCAACCTAGTCCACGGAACAGTTTAAAGATTCAAAATCCCTTAATCTAAAACAATACCTGGTTAAGAGGGTGTTAATCATGGATATGGATAAGTCTTAACAGGTTTGCCAAAATTGACGTGTCTTTAATTTACTCAATTAACCCAATTTGTTTATGTGACAAAATTAAAAGCATGTATACTGACGTAAAACAACTGATGTAGTACATTAGCAACTGTGGTATGAGCCACGTCTACGAAGCACGGAAGCAGCTAGAGCAGCCGGAATTCATGAGATCATAATAGATTCTCTTTCCTTTCACTATCGAGTGGAACTATAAACCGCGAAAACCTGTCATGTCTGTCATCACTCAAACCCTCTCTTAAGATTACATACGTGATATTATTTTGACAAGGTTAGGTTTAATTCTATCTAGTCAGGCAACAAGACAAGACGGAGATCAAGAGCTGAAACCATGACTTCGACTTTAGATATTGTTTTGACTGTATTTTTTGCTATCTTCGTGGTAATGGATATTTTTCTTAACGTGGTGTTGGTGTTAGCAATTCGTCGAAAGAAATCCCTGCAGACACCTATGAATTTATTGATTCTCCACTTGGCCATCGCCGATGTTCTCATAGGAGTGTTTATCATCCCGAGGCACATCCTAAGCTATGCAATAACTTATCCAGACGGTAAAGCTAGTGATTATATTTGTCAGTTTGTCACCGGTGGGAATTTCATCTGGACATCTGTTACGACTTCGAGCGGTTTTCTTACTATCATAGCTTTGGAGAGACTTTTCGCTGTTGTCTTTCCCCATAAAGCAAAACTTCGGGTCACGAAGAGGAGACTAATATGGTACGTATGGGCATGTTGGTTGTCATCAATCGCCTTCAATCTCCCAAGTCCACTGGTTCAAAAGTATGATCACACAAACCACTTCTGCATGGAAGACTGGCCCGAATGGAGTGATCCCAAAGCTTATGTGGGTATGGCCTTCGTTGCAGGGAATTCGTCAGTCGTGGCTATGTGTATTCTTTATTCTATCATTATGTATAGTCTGTGGAAGAAACGTAAAGCAGTCAGTGAGGTGTCAAGGGCCGCCAGAATCAATGCTAGGAAACGTGTGACAAAAATGTTGATTCTCATGACTGTTGTGCACACAATTTGCCGAACTCCCAACTACACTTTTTATATGCTTAGCAAATTCGATCCAGAGGCCAAGTACGGATCGACTGTCTATAGCTTCACTGTATTTCTCATTCTCTTCAATTCTGCAACCCATCCATTTTTCTTCTGCTGGTACATGAATAATCTTCGTCGTGAAGTATTTGCCGTTCTGCCTTCTTGTTTCCTCACGAACGCTCCCGCGAGGTTAAGAAAGTTTACTTTGCCAACGACGGAGGCAAACAGTGACAGTGCAGCTCACAAAGGTGGGGTAGCTCACAGGATGAAAGACCTGCACAGTTCGGACTTTGTTTCGAATAGTTATGACGAAAGGAAGAAAAACACCACGAAGAGGAACGAAAAATGCTCACAGACACTGACCACTGATAATGAAGACAACAAGAAAGAAAGTCGTAGCGAAGATTTGGTTATAAGCAATAAAGATTTTTTAGGAAGCAAAATCGTAAAAGAAGAACAAGGCAATAATAAAGTGACTAAATCAGTTTCGAGTGATGATGAGAATGGTAGCAGCGAAGCAAAGGAAGTCGACGAAGAAATAGCGGAAAACAAATATGCCCTGGAATCAGAACTGAACAATGATGTCAAACCACAAGGAACAAACCGTAAAACAACTGCTGAAGAAGATGTGATGTTAACCATGGAACCGATTGAAGTCTGAGCCATGAATTTGTGCAGGGAAATAAACTGAAATAGTTCAAGGATTTGGAATCAAAAATTGATCTATTCTTGAAGGAATATTTTATATAATTTAATACATTAAGGAGGGTTTTCCATTATAAATTTCATAAACAGCACTACAGATATTAATAATCCAATAAAATCGACGGGAATGATAAATTAGCAAAAGAGCTGGGTTAGAAAATTTTCACTTGCCAACAGTGATAAATGATTCTTCAGTGAGTATAAGATAAAACTCATATATAATACTTACGTATTTCTTGCTTTGATTGTGGCTTAACCATCGAGAATTGACTTTGCACGCAATCGTATTATAGAGAAAACTTTTATACTCGAGTAAAACTAGTTTGATCTTAATTTGACCATAAATTTCGACGATAAAAGTTTGTAAGTACTTGCAATTTTATTCTTAAAAATATAGTAACATTCTTGAATTATTATAAACGTCATTTTATAGTTCAAAAATACATTATAAACATAATGAGAATAAGCAATAGCTAAATAAGCAACAAAGAACTGATAAGTAGATAAATTAAGGAGTTTGAGTCATAGTAGTTAGTATATTTAATACCTACATTATTGTTTACATTCGTGTCAAGATTTTCAATTGATTTGTACGTATTCTTTGTTTATATAAGTGATCATTTTGAAATCCCAATTCACCACATATTTAATGGAATAATACAATATCCAAAGCAGCTTAGTTTAAAAATATTTTTCCATAATCTTTTATCGCTGATTCCTATGAACGAATCTCCTACAAAGTCTCGCTGAGAGAAAAAGCTGTATTTTGCAAAGATATCATTAAGATATATTTAGATAAATATAGATAAACCACAACAGATGGGCAAAACAAATATTGAAGTACAAAAAGGAACTAGATGCATTAACTACTCGAATAAAAAACCCTCAATAAAAATTTTATATTAAAATTAGCACCACATTTTTCTCATTAACAGTTTTTCTATGGACATTTTGAAACCTTACAAAATTTTTGACTAGTGGGCTTTCGCTATTTTCCCGCCCATTTCCTGATCATGCGCAGTGCGTTTTTCAGTTTGCTTTCCTTAACTAGTCTTTGAAAAACAGTTGATAGATAGATAATTTGTAACACCGTATGGTATGTAAAAATGAAACTGACGTTTCGGACGTTAGTCCTTCATCGGAGTAAAACCAAAGTTTTTGAAAAGACAACTTTGTAATACAAGATTTAATATTTGTATATTTGGCCAAGTATACACTCTACTTTGGAGCATACATCTTATAGAGCTTATCATCGCGACGTCAATCGTATGAAAAAATAACAAATTTCCTCGTTCAAAAACGAGAAGCATGCAGTTCTACGACGAAATTTATTCTACATTTTTGTGCCAAATAAAAATGAAAAACACCTTGTCATTACCTGGCACGTATTGCGAATGACCAATGAATTTCTCTTTCGCGATAATAATAATTGGTGGAGCGAAACCCCTGACACTATATCGATAGTCGTGATTCATCAGACTGCTTTTAAAACTGCTGTTACTATTAGTTCCGGTGTTTTACTTTCACTCTTTTTTGTTACAGCTATAAATCGAGAATTTTCGTAAGAAATCGAGATCTCATATAGGGAGTTCACAGGATGTACCAAGACCGGAAGTGTTTTGTAGTGCTACCGGCTTGGAACACGAAAAAGACACACTTATAGTACCGGAAGCGACACTATTAAGTGCCAGTCTGGAGAAAAGTCTCGCTTTGCAAAGGTGAAAACAAATGCCAAAACTCAGTGCGTAATAGTACCCAAGGGTCTTCATGGCATTTGTCATGAGGGCGTTCACGCATGGAACAGTTGTCAATCAACGTAACGAAATTAGCAAAGTGACTGATTAAATTGAAAGCCGCAGATTACTATCTACAGGGTGAACAAAGGCCCAGTATACCCCTCCCCTGACTTATTGACTGGGACAGAGGGTAACAGTGTGTTTTGTGGTCCCGAGACGGCGATGTTTCACGAGGCGAAGCCGAGGGAAACGTCGCCTTCGAGGGACCACATAACACACTGCTTCCCAAGGTTCAAGTCAATAAGTGTTTCGTTATATACCAAGTGTCAAAGAAAAAAAAGCAGCTTGATTATTTAATTTCGAAAAACTTTGAAAAACTTACATTTCCGGGAAAATCACATAACAACAACTAGCCGGGATCTAATGCTAATCAAAGATGCAAGTCTTGAACGAAGTAGTTCGAGCATAAACTTCAGAATGAGTTGATTGATTCATGTGTGAACAAACCATATGAACAATATGTTTTAGTTTGTTTGACGTATGTTTCTGACGTGTGTTTTTAGCATTAAAAAAATGATTGGGTCTGACTACGATAGCAGATATTGGAGTTACACTCTATTGCCTTCAGGCAATTGTTACATTTGGGTCAGTTTCTATACATTTCATTGTATTGACCCAAATGCCTCGACTTGAGGCAATTGTTTGAAGACAATAGAGGTCTGAATAGAAGCAAATGAGGTCTTTATAAAGAGCACATCAAAACTAACCGGTTTCAGCAGTATGGTAACAGTAACAGCTAAATTATAAGCAATCAAAAACATCAAATTAAAAAGGAATGTATGTTTACTAGGGACAAGCATTTGTAATTTTTGAGATGTTTGAGAAGTTGCTACACAAAAGGTATGAAACCCAAAATCTTGAAACTCCAGAAGTTTACTAATTTCGATGTACTCTTTCTCGTTATGGTGTTTATTTTGTAACTTGGTTACATCTAAAAACTCGTTACCAGTCCTCAACTCATGGCCACCAGTGAAATTCATATTTCTCAGTGATCCAAGGTTTTGTTTGTTCGAATGTTCTCCACGCAATCGCGGTATCCTGCTATTAACCCAGGCAGATGGACAAAGATGGGGTATTGTTATGATCAGGTCAGTTACCTAGGCAGTTATTTACCAAAGCCCAATTTAAATAGTAATCTTGGAATCAATTCAATTTTTAGACTTCTCGACGGTCTTCCTGATGCACAATATCAATATGTGCTTCTCAAAGGAAATTGGCCGCCAACAAAAACTATTTTCAATCAGTTCTTCGCGTTTAATTTAGAAAAAGCTTTTGATTACTGAGATCTAAACTGGAGCTAAGAAAATATTTTTTTGACCGATCTGATAACAAATCATCAATTTTATCGAATTCTATAACAACCTCTGGGCTGATCAAAGTCACGGCACGGCTAACTCACAGATCGAATTGGAATTTAGCGTGTGATAACGAATCCAGGCTTCGAGCAGGAGAGGAAATTTTCTGAGGTGAGAGGTGATTGCATTACAGCAGCGCGTTACTCTTCAAACTATTCCCACCAGATGCGGCCTTCTTAAAATTATCTTGAATGCTAGGGTAACATGGAAATTCAAAAAGAAATGGCACAAATTCCATCAAGAAAGAGCGTGATTTCTTTTGTATCTCAATGTTAGCCAAGATACGTTTAAGAAGGGTCCATTCGCTCATACGATGGGCGAAATAAAATCAACAGAAATGGCACAAATTCCATCAAGAAAGAGCGTGATTTCTTTTGTATCTCAATGTTAGCCAAGATACGTTTAAGAAGGGTCCATTCGCTCATAAGATGGGAGCAATAACATCAGTAAGTGACATGACTTTCATGCCAATCAACCTTAATTTACCACTGTAGAAATTTTAGTACCAATTATCATACATGCTCTCGGTGAGAAAATAGGACCAAGAATACAAATCACTGTTACGTTCCGCAAACAAACCAATTTTCCTGTTTTGGCGCCAAGTGACAATTGAAAACAAGAGAATTTCCAGTAAAAATATATGAAACTTAAATAAATAGAGACAAAATTAAATGCCAAGGTTATACATATGAACTAATTAAAAAAAAAGGAAATGTCACTGGGAGTTCAAGCCGACAAATTAAAAGTGTGTAATAATCGCGCAATATATATATGATCAAAGAACTTCTATTACATGTATAAGCGGACCGTCCAATTTTCTAACGACTAGTGATTTGGCAAATTAGTCTCGCTGATATTACATTAATAAATCGAACCGCTCTTCTAGCGGGAACCAATCTAATGTCATGATATGGTGGTTGGGTCAATGTCATGCCTCAGAATACACCTGCCACTAACCAGTTATTTCATCAAAAACTACAAAAGTTACGGTGGTTAATTTAGCTTAATTTCACAAACTCGTAGTACGGATTCGAATCAAGTCGGAGTGCAGCGCCAACCAACCAAATTTTGATTTTATTTTTGAAGGTAAAGTTTGTCAGTTAAGGGTTTAAATAGTTGAACGATTACCCGTTAAAAACGAAGAGTGCCTGCCCCCTCCGGTAATTTTCATATAATTTTCTTTTTGGCTGTAATTTATGACGATTGGTTACAAGAAATTAGGTTGGCCAGGGATTGGACGAGAGGGCTCTCATTTTCATCACCGAGGTGCAAAACCTAAGCAATATTGTCTGGGAGTTTTCAATGTTGTTGGGCACGTCATGTAAGGTTGTTTGGGCACTGATCTCACGTCCAACAAACCTTGGTGATGTTGCTTTGGTTCCAGTGTATGCTTAATCCATGCAACGTCGCTTAATGTTGTTGCGCACGTCATGTAAGGTTGTTTGGACACTGATCTCACGTCCAACAAACCTTGATGATGTTGCTTTGGTTCCAGTGTATGCTTAATCCATGCAACGTCGCTTAATGTTGTTGTGTACGTCATGTAAGGTTGTTTGGACACTGATCTCACGTCCAACAAACCTTGATGATGTTGCTTTTGTTCCAGTGTATGCTCAATCCATGCAACGTCGCTTAATGTTGTTGTGCACGTCATGTCAACTTGTTGTTTAAACACTCAAGATCACTCTCATTTAGATAATCCATGTCATAACACTGAAGTCACGTTCAACAAACCTTGGTGATGTTGCTTTGGTTCCAGTGTATGCTCAATCCAAGCAACTTCGTCTAAATTTGTTGCGCACGTCATGCCAAGGTTGTTTGAACACCCAAGAACTTGGACACTTGTTTAGATATTCCATGTGATAACACTTATGTCAAACCAACCTTGGTGATGTTGCTTTGGTTTCAGTGTATGTTCAATCCATGTAACGTCGTCTAAACTTGTTGCGCACGTTATGTCAACTTTTTGTTTGAACACCCAAGATCTTGGACTCTTGTTTAGATATTCCACGTCATAACATTGATGTCACGTCCAACAGACCTTGGTGATGTTGCTTTGGTTACAGTGTATGTTCAATCCATGCAACGTCGCTTAATGTTGTTGCGCACGTCATGTCAGGGTTGTTTAAACACCCAATAACTTGTAATCTCATTTTTAATCAATTTTTCCAAACATGCATAATTATGCAACACGTCACGTCCAACAGAAATCGGCAGTGATCGATCACGGTTGCGTTGGTTTGTATGCTTGATGCAACGACATCTACATCAGTTAAGCCAGAATTCTGTTACAGATTCTTCATGTACCACAACAGCAAAGCTGGATGTTGCTTTATTCGGTTTTACGACACCTAACAGTGTCGTGCAAAAATAGTCGTCAGTGGTTCGATACTTCCGCATCCAAAACACTCCAAAACCTCTTATCGATGTTAAATCCGTTTCGACAATCTTTAGGGCTAATCTTCCCATTTTAATGATTTGCAAACCATTAGAACAGGTCATTAATGAATTGATTTCCACTTGAACGGTTAGCCATATCCGTTTTGGTTGTTAAGGATTTTATAAGTGGACAGCTACTTGATATGCAATCCATTTTCATTCATTACAAGCCTGATACCTATTACCTCTTTTTAGCCCAACAGGTCTCTAGACCGTTTAAGACTTCTTGCGATTCTGGCTTTCTACTTGGCTCTTCTTAAGGGACTTCAAGAACCGTCTTGCTTGCTTGGCTTAATTCCCATCCGTCTCTCTTCCGTTCGTTAGTTTACATTATCAACTTATTACAAACAGATTTCTGCTTGTTGACTGATATTAGTTGTTTGGTAATTACGTCAAAGCTTTTTAGCGACCGGTGATTTGGCAATCGCAGATTTATATCATAAGGACAAGGACACGCAAGCGGAAGGTTATTATTGCCAGGAATAGCAGGGAATACGAGAGATAAGAGACGCAAGTATCGGCAAGCTTTGACTGTACATTACGAGGCGCTAATGAGTAAAGTAAGATGATCTAAACGAAAACAAACAAACAATACACCCAAAAAAATCACAAGAACAAACCGCAAATATCGAATGGATGAAATGAAAAAGTTGGTTTGAAATTGAAATTCTTCTAAGATAACAATCAGAGTATTCAAATAATATCAGAGTATTCAGAGGACATCGCACAACCAGATTATTAAAAGAGCATTTCAAAGGACATCGCGGAGGTGAAAAAACCACTTGTTAAGACACGAAAAAGCTATCACGCTCGGCATAAGCTCAGTGCATTTGGAAAGGAAGTTCGTCTTCAAAAATGACAATGTCTGAAACAATTCTGACGGTTTTATTCGCCATTAATTCAGCGACAGGAATAGTATTCAATGTTCTTGTAGTTGTTGTAATTCTCCGTACCAACTCGTTAAAAACTCCGATGAATTACCTATTGCTTAACCTAGCCATTAGCGATATTATGATTTCAGTGTTTGTTCTCCCTCGTCATGTGTTTTTTGGTGCGTTCAACCATCAAGAAGACTCGAGGAGTGATTTCTTGTGCAAGTTTATATCTGGAGGAGTTTTTATTTGGATCGGGGCAACTGCTGAAGGCTACACACTTATAACTATAGCAACTGAACGATATCTTGCTATACTACATCCCTACAGCTTTAAGAAACGCATCACTATCAGGAAACTCAGATGGATTGTTCCACTTTGTTGGGGGATAAATACTGCGGTGAATACCCCAACACTTGCGGCTCTTTCTTACAGCAAAGAAAGGCACTTTTGCATCGAATCGTGGCCTGAATGGGTCGAGCCGAGAGCGTACGTCGGATTTGTCTTTATGGTGGGGACAAGTTCAGTCGTTGCTATGTTCGTACTTTATTCCTTCGTTATCTATTATTTATGGAAAGGGCAACATAACGCTATAGAAGCATCTCAGAATGCTCGGCTTAAAATGCGTAAAAGAGTCACCCAAATGCTAGTGATAATCACTGTATTACACGCCTGTTGTAGACTACCTAACTATACATTTTATCTTCTTGCGTATGTTGCTCCTGGAGCTGTGTATGGTTCAATGGTGTACAACGTGACGGTCTTATTTATCTTGTTTAACTCTGTTACCCATCCGTTTTTGCTTTGCCTGCATTTGAACACCTTCAGAAAAGGAATCAAACGTTTGCTGGGCTGCGGAAATTCGGTTGTTGAACCCGCAAATCTTATGGAAAGTACTGTTCAGTTTAACGCTGGAAGAATAAACTACAACTTGCACCCTCTGGTATCATTCGAGCATTCAAGTCAGTTGATTGCTAGACATTAAGCCTTCGTTATTTAAGTCATCATACATCACAAGAGTATTCTTAATAAGTGGTATTGAGCAATAATTCGAAAGCACGCACACACAAAAATTGCTGTTACAAGATACTAATCAATTCTTGCTGGGTTTCACAAACCAATGCAAAAGATGAATAATGGTGATAAAAAATTTTTGAGGAAAGCGGAAAGTCAGAGAAAGTCGAGAGTTCTGAGAGGAAGAACCTGCAATAAAACAGGAAAACAACACACTTAATTGAAAACTCAGGAGAAGTGGAAAAGGCGAAAACATTTACGATAAACCACTTTTCACAGGAGATGAAAGTTAATCGTAATAAAGTTAGAGATGTCGCAGACAAGATTGACTTGAACAATTTTTTCAGCTATCTATTTACCGACAATTTGAAGCAACGAAATTTGACAACGAACGATGTTGGAAAGCAACAGCGAGGATTGACCACTCGGATAGTAACCTAAGTCTGAGTATAAAGAAGTACTTTTGTTTACCAGATTATTAAAAAAGTGAAAATTTTGTGAGAAATGAGCTGCAGGGATGCATTAGCGAGGAACTCTGAATGACTAGGTCATTAATCGAAGTATAATACGAAAAAAGTACTTTTGCTTCCCAGATTATCAAAAAAGGAAGGAATTCGTAAGCTACTGGGAATGCAACAGTGAGGAATAACCACTACGATAATTTAATCAGTCTGATACGAAAGGTGACCGTTGGATAGCGCTATCCACTCTTCGTACAACAGGACCCAGTCTGATACGACATCGCGTGGTAAAAGAATGATCTATAGAAGCAACAACGAGGAACTCAAAACAGTTGACGAATGGATGGGAGAGTAAGGTCTATAAATATTTTGCAGTTTTTAAAGAGAATACCGATCGAAATGATAATCAATATAAATAATAATCAAATAAAACAGCTTCCAGACTTATGTATTATATCTGATATCTACACAGAATTACGCATTTTGAGTACATTATATTAGTAATATGATGATATGATAATATGATGTTGTAAAAACTTTTCTTTTAACTAAAAATCGAGAAGCATCTTCACAACTCTTTTATTCCTATTTCTCTATTTATTAAATAAAAGAGTCTATTTATTCAATAAAAGAAAAAGAAAATTTGACAACAGCAATAAGCGCAAAGCAAAAGTGGATCCCGTAATCATCTAATAGTAAATGAATGCAGCGTTGAAAGGAAATGAAAACACAAGTTATGAACACATTTCCTCTTCAAGGCGTCTATTTTCACGAATGTTTACTCAAATGTCTTAGCACCTCCAATCAAATCTATGTCAACATGATGAACGTCAAAAACTGAGCGGCATTCATAACAGGTGCTTGTATATGTGATATTCCAAAATAGACGCTTGTCATTCTGTGTTATATGTTCCATATTGCGTGTTTGTATTATGTTTGAATATACTTTTAAACCTTTTCCCTCGCGGGGAAACTGTCAAATAAATGCATTGATCGTAATGGAAAGGTATATGGCTACTCTTTGAGCAAATAATACGAACTAAACATTCAAAAAAATGAATTGAATTGGTGATTTGCGATGCTAGAGAGACGATCAAGTCGAAATACAATGAGGTCAGTTTAAATCTTACTGACTTAAAACAGCTGAATAAACGTTTTTTCATCCAAATTTTAGAAACTTAACGGGCCACGATACCAAAACAGGAGCTTTATGATGAGAATTATCATGCATTTTTTAATTTTTCGATAAGAATTCATAAAATCGATTCTTCTCTTATTTAAATATGAAATGAAATTTATGTCTTCTCAATTTTTCTGAATTTGCGTTTTACAGTTTTGTGGCCTGTCAAGGTTGGATGCACACGCAACCTTGAGTAAACAGTCTATTGATAATTAATCTAAAATATAGTAAAAAGTATACTGTGACTGAAAATGGATTTTTTAAAGATGGAATAATGAGGTAATAGAAATATCCTTGAATTTTATCTGCACTTGGAAAAACTCATTGCGTCATTTGTGCAAAAAATTGTGACAACATGAAATATTTAAACAAAGAATTTTCTTGGATTACAGCTATCAAATTCCGAGAGAAATTTGACGGAAATTTTATTGTCTTGAAATGAAATTATTAGTATCGTGAGCTTATGAATTTTTAACTCGAAATATCAAAAGTAAACAAGTTAATTTGCATAAAACGAAAAGAATCCAAAGAAATCGTTTTAAGGACTCATTTTCGGAAGAAAAATAAGAGTAAAGTAGGTATGTGTCTCTTTGGCAACGCGAAAAGTTGAAAAGCATTTAAATGAGTTTTCATTCATTTTGGGTGAAATTTGAAATGTAGTTAGTGTAGATAAAACGATTGAAAACCGACAGTTGCGCATTAAATCGTAAAAAAAAACCATGATTCTAGTGATTTGCTACGACACTAAAAAGTTGAAATGTCGTAAGCGTATTGCACTACGATTCTATCATGACTCTCGAATTGATTGTAAAGGAAGGATTACTTGAAAATACACTAAGGAGGCAGACTATTCATTTTCTAAATCAGAACTACGTATGAAAATTATAAAACGGTTTTATAGACCTGTTTTTGAAATTTAAGTGTTGTCGTGCAATTAAAAACCATGTTTTCAACACGAGAGCATAAATTAATAAGAGAGCATAAAATAAATAAATAATTTTATGTTCTCTTGGTGTTTTTCATTACGTGTTGCAATTGGATAATTCACACAAAAACAAAGGGAAGCCATTCAAATGCCCAATACGTTAAATTTTTATTTTATATATTTAGTTAATTTTCTTCTCCCCTTTTTCGCTTTGAATGACTTCGGGGGAAATATTGAAAACTTCAAGATTGACAGAGCTGTTCGAACCCGAGTAATTGTCATTCAACGTAAAGATTTATGTATTTTAGAATAACACTGTAAAATTTACTTTCTCGGAAAAATACCAGCCGGAAGAAACAAAGTTAATTAAACCGGTTTATCAACTCGATGCCAAAACTGATACAAAAGTGATTAATCTTATACTTGGTACCTTTCTTTATCAACGAAGGACTAGACTAACGTCCGAGACGAAAATAAAACGTAAGATCATTTCCATCATTTCTACTTTATACACTAATGGCAACTGTTACTGATTTATTTGCTTGTTTTCTTGCATTTTAATAGTCAAATCTTATTCCAGCTATTACTGAAAACATTAAAAATCACCAATAATAGTTTTGGCGCTAGTTGTCTTACACAGGGATTGCCGGCAGTACCAAAAATATGATGTGACGCAACAACGAAAGTTTGCTTTTGTATACTGACAACTTACAAGGCATATCCTAACTCTGTTTACTCACGACATCGATACCCTAAAATCGGCGCACGGAACATTAATAAAACAAGTCTGTTTGAAAGGACTGGGGAATGGGAAGGGGGAGGGAAGGGGGGGGGGAGGGGGGAGAGGAGAGGAGTGGGAAGTAGGGGGGGGGGGGGGGGGGGGAGGATTATCCAAGTCCCCGCCCCTAAAGGGCATTACTTTTTTATGGTCCGCCCCTTACTAGTAATTGCTACTTTTTCATTTTTATCTAATCCCCACGTGACCCCCCTTAAATCCTCCGACCCCACTAGGCGATACAAAGTGACCAGTCCCTTAAAGATATTGAAATTAAAACGTGTTAAAGCTTGTAGTGAGATGTCTTTAATAACACCTTAAGTGAGATATTTGTCAAACCTTTTACGACTAATGGACATCTCATTACGCAACGTGACACACTCAAGTGCAAAAGGAAATCGCGCGCCGGAAATCAGCGCACGTATTTCACACATTTAAAATCACTCACATATCACGGAAATGATGCAAAAATCACGCATAGATAACAAAAGATCACACACTGACCAGGGATGATGGACTTTATCTGTTTTATCTGACTCTATTTCTCTCGTTTAAAAATAGGCGAGGCTGCACCCGGTTTGTGGGTTGGAAAAGTTTACTATTAGCGTCGTCACGCCATGCTCACTCCCCTAAAAAGCTACTTAGGGGAGTTAGCTTATCCTGTAGTATGGAAGCTGCACAATCTAGGAGGATTATTTGAACTTTAAAACGGTTGTCATTCAATATTTTGACATTGCCAAGGGAATAATACTAAGAGCTGCACTAATAACACCCACTTGCTTTTAAACATAAAGCGTTTTCTTTGTCTTGTACGGCTTCCACTTCAATCTTAATAGATGCTTGCGCGAATATAGACAGAATAGTACACCGCAATAAGTTTTCTGACAAAAAAATCCCTCATACAAACAAAAAATAGCGGCTGCGTAGGAGACGTCTTCCATACTAACTCCTTCAATGGGAACTCAACAAAGGAGCACTTTACAAATGTAGTTGATAATCGTTGAGCAACTCTTAGTGATTATTCATTATAACAATAAAATAAGTTAGTTTGAATGACAACATTAAAAGTAATTTTAAGATTAAAATATGAATTTTTAATTCAAAAGTCTTTACGATCAAGTCATCAAGAGTACAAAATGACAAAAAGAAAAAAAAAATTGGGGTTTTTACTGTATTTATTCGTTAACAATTTAATATGTATTTAGACGCAATCCCCAAATCATAGAACAAAATTAAATCTTTCAGTTATGAATTAAAAAAATCATTTTAAAATATTCCGAAATGCAATATTTATTGATAACAAAAAGAATTATTAATGAGTTTTCCAAGGCTTCTGCGATGTGTTTAATAATATATTGTTTACAAGTTTATGATTAAATGGATTTTATTTGAGAAATAAGGAATCCCTGTTTAATGTTTGTGTGAGTGAGATAGATAGAGCATAAAATGTTCAGTTTTAAACAGAAAATGTGGTTTTAAAATTAAGAGGTTATATTTGATAAATTACGAGGTGTGATAATAGTAAAAATTCCGAAAAAAATAATTTAAAGCCCATTTTATATTTGGACCCAACATATTTTTATCAACCAACCATTTGTTTGGCATACGACCCAAAACCGTTTCATTGTATTGTTTTTAATATTAAATGCTTATCAAATGCTAAAAATAGCCCATGTTGGCTCAGTTTTTCATTTCATTTAGCAGCGATTTGGTATCTCCACCAACACCCCCCTCCCCCTCCCCCCTCAAAAAAAACCCTTCATCTCTATGAAGAGCAATATATGACCTTGTGAGCTGCTTAGAAACTGCATACTCTTAAATAAAAATTGAGATTGCCAATCTACTTGTTTTCAATCACTAATGCCTGATTGATTAACAAATGAACACTTTTTAATGGAGTTATTTATTAATTAATCATTAACTCCATTAATCAAACCATATAAATAAATGATGCTTCTTAGTAATGTTTCTGGAAAAAGCTCTTAAACTTTCTGTACTTTTTACCCCTTTTAGCCCTCAAGATTTTCCAAGTCTCATTCATATAAATGTTTTCCATCAAGCATGATCGGAAAAAGAAGAAACCATACTCAAGGGAATTGGTTTAAAACGAGAAAGTAATCCCCCCTTTCCCATGTTACATAAGAGATATAATGAAACCAGTCTCCCTAGTTTGTCTTCAAAAATTATAGGACAAAGCAACTATAATAATGCATGGATCTACCTTCTTTGCCTTGCTCATCTCTTACTAAACATATCTAGTGTTGCTCCAAGTGCCCAGCTCACTTCAACATCGTTAATTTTCTTCTGTAACTGAAATGGATTAGAAAAACGTACATTAGTACTTCAGAATACTGAGAACGAAATTTGAATTACATGTTAATTAACTGATTATTATTTAAATTATTTTTAGATAATTAAAGGTTTGCACTTTTATGAAAATTGCAGTAAAATGTTCTCCAAAAGTTGCTCATGCAAAATGGCCAACCAGCAGATCCAATGTCCTGTCACATTTGGCACTTGGCCGGTTAAATGTTTGCCTCACTAGTCATGTTGATCAGTAATGTTAAGCCAAAAATGAGGTACAGCTGTATGACCAAGCTCATTTTACTGGTCATAATGAATAGCGAGTGATTGGCCATTATTTTAAGCACTACCCTGGGGCTGCATGTGGTCATACTAACTTACAATTAGTTTTCTGTCATTGTGGAATCCATAACCATATTTTAGTAAGGCAACAATGTATGTTGCATCCAAGCTTGCAAGCTTATTGGCTCTGATTCGAGATGAAGAGAACACTATAAATGAAAAAAAGATTAATAGGTCTCTTAGTCAAATTCTGTCACTTGTTTTGGCCTGGCTATTAAGTGCTACACATACCCTCATCAATACAAGGACAATTTACCATGATCTGTAAACAGATTACCTTTAACTACAATTAGTGTGAAAAAAACTTCACAATTTATTTACTAGTAATATAAATATAATAATTATAATGTCTAGATTTTTTTTACAAACTTAAGTACCTTCTTTTGTCTTCTCTATGAAATCCCCAACAGTTATAGTTCCTCCTTTTCTAACGTCTGTCAAAAAAAACAAAACCAAACCATGTTTGTTTGTTACTCAACGATACAATTAAGGAACCTCTCAGTAACATTAGACTGCTCAGACTTTTTTCAATCTGTATTCATTAAATTTTCTTTCATGGCATTTTCTCATTTTATTCAGTTTTCGTCTGGGTCATAAAAATATAGAGTTGAATACAAGTATTGCACTTACCTATCAGATTCAAGTCAACTGCTCGATCATAAAAATATGAAAAGATGTAAAATGTTTGCTCATTCATTTCATCTGCCAAAATACGATGAATATAATTTAGAAATATAATAAATATATAAAGATGATACAGTATATGCATGGAATAATACCAGAATACAAAAGACTGGAAATTTATCACATAGACCTATATTCACCCTAATGTCTAATGTTACCCTGCAGGGCATAATTTTACCACTCCTTTTTCAGACCATGTGTCATTCCCTAGAGTATCATTTCTTTGTTTAATGGTTGCACATGAGAAGACACAGGAATATGGATATCATTCAAACAAAGAATCTTATTCTCAAGAGAATGATGTGTGGTCTAAGATGGGAAAGCAATCAATCCAAGGTGAAGAGGTCTATTAATTTGATCATAACATCTTCCACAAGCAGGTGGGGTTAGTGTGGGCCCCAGGGGGGGCTCCCATATATTGAATGGCGGGGATGCTTGTCATATCTTTAAGGGGAAAAATCGAGGATTTTTCATCTTCTACTAGCAGGTGGGGTTGGTGTGGGCCAAATTTACAATTTGGAGAGGTCTATTAATTTGATCACATCGTCTCCCACTAGCAAGTGGGGTAATTAGGTGGGCTAAATTTATCTAAATGTCAATTTGACCTTGAATATTCACAAATCACTCTCTGATTTTTTTTACCTTGCCTATCTATTACGGGATTGATTATTCTTTTGACATGGTCCAAACAGGCATCAAAACTGTAGTTTGAGTGTCCACTGCAATAAATGAAAAGGTATTCAGCTATCGATTAATGCATACTTTTCAATGACTGAGAGGTTGCTTTTATTCCACAAAGGAAATAAAAAATCTATAAGCATGCTGTTTGTAGTTATAAAGCACAAAATTATACAGGAACGAGTAGAAGGAAAAATTGTTAGGGAAAGCATGACGTATAGCAGAAAGCTTTTTCAATGCTTCTTGAGGCTTCTGCCAATTCCAAATACTGAAAACAGTACAAAAGGGAGGTTTTTCTATATAACATAAAATATAAAATAATATTATTTTATCTAAAAGAGAATGAAAAAAAAAAGGCATGAACATCATGTTATATGTGTGCTCTCATAATGAAACCCTCATAATGCATATATGATATGCCTCAGGGCCAATCAAGTACATGACAGTTATTTTTACAGTGTAGTAACGAAATTAACTTGGCCAACCTGATAAAATATATGCTAACAGTAAGCTAATGATCCTATCTCTAATCTGGTTGCACCCTACCTGACTGTAATAGTCTTTCCACCAAACATCCAATTGACAGTATGACTTGGAGAAACACAGGGACTTTGACGGATATCATTACCATTGGCTAAAGATGAAAAATACACACAAAATGAAATAGCTTTTTTCTGGTCCAGTTTATCCTAAAAATTGTGCGTCTGATTGGTTGCACGAGCAGGCGGTATTTTCTGCTTGAGGTCCAGTGTCCTGTCATAAGGCTACTTCATCCACTTAGCAATCACAATGGAAAATGAATAGTTAAACAACAACAAAATATTACAAAACAAGTGGAAAAGCAAATGGGGAAAAAATTATTACAAGCTATTTATACCAGCAGTCCAGATAGGTAAAAACTGTGCCCTCAGTATTGAAAATGAATATTGGCCTAACAACCTTGGAGGTACATATACTCAAGACTTCATGCACAGTTTTCCCTAATATTCAGACCTCCGGGCCGGTAAATAACATTATTATTATATACTCTGTTGGGATGCATTAAGGTCAGTGCTGCATCTCACCAATGCAACTCAGTAATGGTTTGACACTCTTATCACATGTGGATTATGAGTATTTACTATTGGAAATGCCTGTTTGAAGTAGTATTTTCAATTGTACAAAGATGTTTTGTTGCATTTGTGTTAGAATGTTGCTTTGTCAGGTTTTTTATAGAAAATATATGGGAAATAAGCAAATGAAGGCCTAAACCTCATTTCCGAAAATTTTTGCTTTAGGTTAACACTTTGATTCCACTTTCATCGGTCATCTCCACTTCCAAACAAGTTAAACTTTCTGAATAACAAGATTTTAGCCTTGTACGACAGCCTTTCTTCAAGAAAAAAGTTTTTGGCGCTCACCGCTTGAATACGAAAAGAATTCTCTCTTGATATTTACACAAAAATACATATTGAATGACTATCACTCACAATCTGTGGTCTTGGCACCTTGTGATGTAATGGCTGCCCTTGCTGACATCAGACCCAGCCCAAGGTAGCTACAGTGAAAAAAGAGAATAAAAGCATTAACTCTGTAATGATGTCAGATCTACTGTTTAGAATCTGTCATTTAGTTGAGAACAACCATGAATTATTTCAAAGATTAAATGAAATTTTTTGTAGATGTTATTTTTCATAATTGCAGTGAGAATTAACTGTCAAGCATTTTCATCTTTAGCTAATTTTTGTGCTTTTTATTTTAAAAATAGTTGATGGAACCATTAAAAAAAGAGTTCTCAAAAGGCAACTTTTACCTATTTTAAGCCTTTTTACCACTTCTTTATGCAGGGTTTCCATTAAGTTTTGAAATAATATTAGAAGACCATGCACCAGTTGAAGAGTCTTGTCAGGTTTTCATAAATTTTTGAAATAATAGGAGAAGATTATGGTAGTTTTAGCCAGAGAATTTTGCTAAGCTACCAGAGCATCCTCTGATCTCCGGCTCTTAATGAAAACACTGTAACACTGTTTGCAACAGCATCAGTATATGTCGCACCTGCTAAGAAGAGCTGCCTAGATTGGCCAAAACAAACAATAGTTTTCATTGTCAAATCTTTCTATTGTTTTCCCTGCTAGCAGAGCCTATTTTCCTTTTGTTTTGGTGGAGTGAGAAAAATAGGCTCTCCCTCCTCCCTGCCTAAAAGAAGGGAGAGAAAGAGGAGGGACTCTGCTAGCAGAGAATCTTTTGTCTTGTTCATATTGTTTCTCGTTCTATTGTATTAATCCAATTGGGTTAAATCTTCTTAGAGCTGCAACCTTGCTCGCATATTAAGATAATAGGCATATAGTCTTGTTCCTCGTGATGGGTTACCTGTGTGTGTAGAGTTTGTATTCCTGATCAAACACTTTAGCCTTCTGTGTGAAGTCTTTTGGGGAATTAGCAATTGTATCCTACAAAATAGACATTTCAGCATATATTTAAGTAATAATTGGCTCCCAGTAGTTGAAATAGCCCACTTCCAAAATATGCTTCACTTGTCACGCACAAAGGTTTCAGTATGAGGATACGTGCTAAATGCTCAGTCATTCGTGAAAGACATAAAAAATAAATTTAATTTAGCACGTAGCCTCATACTGAAACCTTTGTGCATGACAAGCGAAGCATATCTCGGAGGTGGGCTATTATCAGTAATTAACATATCACTAGAAGAGACCTTTAGCATCAGGTTTACTGCTAGCCAGTACTAATCACTAATGATCCGAAGGCACAGAAACACGCCCACCAACACAGAGAAACACTCAGCATCAATGAAATTCAATATGTCGGCTCTTCCATCAACAACTTTGTAATGATGTCTTGCTGAATGTTAAATGTTTGATGGAAAACCCCTAATGTTGAACTGCAGTAACCTAGCAAAATCTAATGTCGTGCTAACGGTCTCTACTATCAGTTCACACAGCTGATAATAACCATATTTTCCCATAAAATTGCATACATGTCGTGATGTCAATAGTCCAGTCAATCTGTGGTTCAAGATCGAACTAATTGCAACAGAATTTATTTTACCCATAATTGACAGTTTGAGGTAACCTTAGTAGCATATTTAAAATTCCAGAAAATTCCAATTGGTGAGACTTCTAGAAATTCTAACTTAAAGATTTTAAACAAAATACCACAGGGTACCAGAGTCTGGAAAAGTTGCAATATGCAATTAAATTAAAATTACCGCAATATACAAATTGTTTGGGGTTATAAACTGTTGTTTTAGTGTTTTGCAAACAATATGTTGAAAACCCACGAACATTTAACGTTAAAACGGCTTTTCTTAGAAATTCCCGCCACAGGGTACCCGAGCCAGATATTCATTTTTCCTGTAGTTTTTATTCTTTATTTTTCTTTCCTTCTATATGCAAAGTGGAACAAAAAGTGTTTGACTGAATTTGAGAGTATTTGTTTTCAAAGTTTTGCACTCTTAAGACTTTGAATGGAAGGGTAAGCTCCAGAAAGGCCTAAGGCAACATTTTACTAACACTCGTCACTTTATTGAACAAATGCCATGGTGATAGCAATCATTGGTTTACATCACGATGGTAAATGATCATAACTTCTTTGACCTGTTCCTTGTCTGTCTGTAGTTTTCCCAACTACACCAAAAAAAAAATGCTGTACAAGCTACAATACTTGTAATAGGGATTACTATCTGGCTGGTTGCCTTCTCGCTACACTCTATTATCGTCCTCCTCACTGTCTGTGAGTTCTGGCTGTGGTGAGTTGACGCAGCTGACATCTTTGCATGCTCCACAAGCAGCCGAGCAGTCCAAGCCAATTTTTAGGCACAAACATCAGCGTACTGCAGCGTATGATCTCCAGCAGTGACAATGCATGGGCAGCAGGCAGGTTGGTGCGTTTCCACCCTTCATGATCATCTCCCATCCCCATTCTTGTGGAGGTAGATTAGTTCCTTTCCATTGCTGCACCTGATGATGTACTCTTAGGCTGTGAAAGCACGCAGCAGCATAAGTTGGTGGAAGGCTTTCTGGCTGGACACAAATATTGCCAGTAGCAACCTTCAGACAATAACGGGAGTATCGCAAAGAGTCAAGGGATTAGAGAGGTGGTAACACAACAAAGAAGCGCATGCGCAAATACATACGTGTGCATACGCATAGTCCCAATGTAGACTTTGTATTCTTGATGTTCCACACCCTGCGTTTCTTTGATCTTTGCTTAGGCTCGGGGATAAAGAAAAGGTCACCCGCATTCATCTGTCCATGGTAAATCAGTAGCACAAGCAGCTCAGTATCGTCACCAACAAGAACAGTGGTATGAGTCTGTGCTTCTTGTACGGCGGTCTGGACAATGAGGAGGGCAGCGTCACCAGGAGCTTGAAGAACAGTGCAATTGGCAAACCTCAGCTTCTATGCGAGGAGATTAATAAATCTGTGCCTGTTTTCTTGGTCGTCCTCAGGGAAATGAGCATACCAGAGTCGATTACCACGGGTGGCGCACTGGTAGGAGCTCACTGTTGGTGTGCACACCCCTTGGTTGATGGACCTTGATAGCCATCGAAGACAATCGTGGCATTTCCATACCGCCCTTGTATGTAATGAACCCACATTGCACAAACAGCATCATTCGTCACCCCATGTGGCCATATGATGCAATGAATAAGTGCGCCTGCATCCACAATATAGTGCAGATCTCCGGTTACAGGGCATAGCGTCTGTTTGCTTTCCGTTTGAGCCCATATGGCATCAACTAACACAGAGTTATTGGCTTACCTTGGAAGAAGAGAGCTGTCAAACAAGGCACTGGGATAGCTTGACATCTAGTACTTGAACAGGGTCTTAGGATCCTGGTATTGGCCACTGGTGGCCAGAATGTTTAACCTTTGGAAGAGAAGTTGCGGGTCTATTGGTACATATCCCTTGCTGAGTGGGACAACTGTTGTGGAGGCAAGAGTTAGTGCTTGATGCTTCTTCTGGAAAGAAAACTTGTCAACTTTCTTTCCACGCATAACCTGGATGATCTTCTCTCCCGCCTCTTTAGCCTTGTCACAGGTGACATTCTCTTCGGCCACTACTCCAGTCGCTATGTTTCATATCAGGCATTTCTTGCTTGGCCGAGAGGTCCAGTAAAATTCGCTTTTTTTAACATTTCCAAGCATAAAACACTATTTTCTAACTTTTTCAAATGAAAAAGACCCTGAAGCCTACAAAAACTATTAAGGTGACTGCCTACTTTTGGAAATTGATTTAAGCTTTTCTTAAAGCTTCGATTTTCCAAATTGAAATTTAATGCTGATTCCAAATCTGTAAAGACAATTAGAGTGTCCCGAGCTTTGTTTCGAGATAATCAGCATTTAATAGAAGACTACGCACGAGCTTTTGGAGTAAAAATTGCGCCACCGGAAGTGATTAGGAAAAAATTAAGATTAGTAAGATAATAGTTATTTGCAGACTATATGATTGCACGAACGAAGGCTAGTCAATCCTTCTACAATAATACATGGATATTTTCGACAAAAAGACAGAGAGATACATTGGTTTGTCATATTTTGTAGTTTCGGTGCTCTTAAAAAATCTCATAAAGTCAAACAAAAATCCCTACAAAAATCTATTTTTTCACGTGTTCCTGATTTAAACTTTTCCTAAAATGTTGATATAACCTAGATTTTTAGGAGTTTTTTCGAATGAGCTATCAAAAAACTATAGAGTCCCGTGCAAAATTTGAGGGTTTTGCTCTGTTGAAGCTCAAAACGCGTATGGTTCTTCAATAAAATCTGGTAGATTTTTCAGCGGTTTTTGAGCACGCGCACATCGTGGGCTCAAATCGAACGTTCAAAAGTAGGCAGCCACCTTAAAAAAACATGATTTTGCTGTTTTTGGGATACCTGTGGTACACAAAGTACCCTTTAGCCTCTAAAATAACAAATATTTGCAACAAACACCACGTTTTCTTGTTTTCTTGTGATGACGTCACTTAAACAAAGCCAACTAGGTATGCCAAAAACCTAAAATAGCATATATCCAGTTGATTATCGCTTTTGCATGGCGTGGGTACCCTGTGGTAAAACCAATAAATTTTCAAACCTAATTTTTACCATGTTCCACTAAGCGAATTTTATGGAATTTTCAGTATGTTGTTTATATAGCTACTCTTAACACTAGAACAGTGAAAAACATTTTGTTGCAATTAGTTTGATCTTCCCCTATAAAATCCCATAGATTGACTGGACTACAATGGCTGTTTTGAAAAACATTCAACAGTGAGTGCACTAAGTTTGCTAAATCAGTCTATTACACACACAGTTTAGGAGCAGCTACTAAATGCACAGTGACCATACAATGGTAAGCCATGGCCAGTTTCTTTAATAATCATTAAGTACCTCTGACTTAGGGTAAAAGGTGATTTGTGTGGATCCACCACCTAGGTCCAAAGCACCCACCAATGATTCAACTCCATGATTGAACTTCCCTGGAGAGAGAAGACACCACAACTTAGGAATATTGGCATCAATGGCAAACACTGCTTTGGCGCTGTTTCTTACTGTTGCATTAGCCTTGAACACCACCCATGCTTCCCTAACATATACATATAATTGAACGCCACCCATGCTACCTAACATAAACATATAATTTTTCAAGGAATGGTGTTATTTTTATTTGACTTCTGGTTACAGCCCTATCTGTCAATCAAGGCTGTATTTTGTCATATTTTGTCATATTTTGAGGTCATGTAGCACGAAAACAAGAATGGTGACCCCATTTTTTATTGCATATTTGAAACATCCATGGTGCAATAAATGACTATACAAAGTTTGGGAAAAATGACATTTCTCCTTCTTTTTCAAGGGAATCACCTTATTAGGATATTTGTACTCATGTCAGGCTTTTTCCTGAGATATTATTTTGTCTACTGACCATAATCGGATAATAAAATAATAAATGTTTTATATAATAATAATAATAATAATAATAATAATATAATAATAAAATATAAAGGACACTGGAGTTATTTTACTTGACCAGAATAAAATAAAACAGAACTGACAAGTACACCAGAGTTCTATTTCCTTACCTATAAGGAAATTAACAGTGACCCATGCAAAGATGCCTTCATCTAAGCCATCCATGATTGAAACACTACTTTCACCAGTCACATGGAAGGGTGAGTCTTTGAAGACTTTATATACCTAGTACAGTCAAGAAAACAGACAGTTGATATTATATGGGGAATGACACATTGTGGTTTTACAGTGCAACTACTACATGTATAACCGGGGCCACTTAGACAGTGAGGGCCAATCAAATTGTAGAATAAAAACAATACATTATGACTTTGGGTAGTGGAGCCAATCAGGAATCAGCAGAAAACAATAGCCTTTCAACATATCTTTTTATTCCCAGGAGAAAATGACCATCGCTATCTAGTTGTTTACATGGAACACCTGGGAAAAGTTACAATTCTCGTGCTGCAGTCTAGGTTTCTGATTGGCTCCACTTCCCAAAGTTGGTATGTATAATTGTCTTCGTTCTACATTTTAATTGGTTCTCTTGTCTAACTGTCTAAGTCACCCCAGTTACAGTAGTTGCACTGTAATCTCTAGGGGGTCAAGAAGGATGCTGGGACTTGGCATACATGTGAGTGGGGTTTATTAAGATTTATTATAATTTTAGACTTGAATATAGATCTAGAGTTTAGACATGCTGTGATTAGATGAGCAACAGTGATTCTGAGATGATAATCACTGCTTGTGCAGTGACTATATGAGGTTTTCCAAAGTTTGCCAGACTGTAAGTAATATCAAAACGATTTTTATCCAGAATTTTGTCTTTTCTCTGATATTAAAGTCTAAGATTATACTAAAAAATTATTCCCCTCAAGCTCATTGATCATGGTGAATATTTAGTACCTCACCATTTAAAGACTCGCTGCTCAGTGAATATTCTACCAATGATCACTTTGCCTTTGGCAAATAATTGTTAAATAATCTCCCTTCAAAGGAGAGGTTTTCCAAGTTACATGTATCTTTAGTTAACAAGACAAACAAAGAATAACATTTTCTAACTTCGGTGTAATGTTTTCCCATATTATCAAAGTCATTAATAATTCATGAGGAATTCTTCATGAGAATAATTCATGAGGAAGAATTCATGATAAGTCATATACAGTATTCGTGTCCGTGTTGTATCAGATATACAATCACTCGGCTACGCCTTGTGGTTGTATATCTGATACAACATGGCCACTCATACTGTATATATTACTTAGACCACATGTCATTCACTAGGATATCATTTCTTTGTTTAATGTTTCATAAAATTTATGGATACAAGTGACCTGAAATATTGGGAGAACATGTATGAACTAAAAAGTTCTATTTAATATAAAAGCCTTATCGTACTCATGCATGATGCAGTGAGAATGCATGGATGATGATGAAAAAGGTCTATCTTAGACTTTCCTGTTCCAAAAGGATTTTTACAACCTTCTGTATTAGTTCTCAACATGATGTTTTTGTACCTCCTGTAGTAGCTGTTTTGAGGCTTTTGGTGGCAGTAACCTCAGTCCTGCAGTAGCCTTCAAAGCCACAGGTGTTTTATGCCATTTGTTGGGAGGAATCACGTCCTTTCCTTTTTGTAGAAGGTTGTAAATAGACATTGCACCCTTAAAATGGAAAATCAAGATTCTACTTAGCAATATAATTATAAATCAATATCATATAATTGGGCAGTTAAATATGATCTGTGATTGAGCCATGCCCTGACTTAGATCACCACAGAGGTTGTTTAAGGGTTTGGTAAAGTTTGAAAGGTTAATAGAAATGATACAAAACTGTTGCAGTAAAGGAAATAAAACGCCATACTCAAAAATTTTGGATCCTTATATGAGCCAGGGGTGAACCTAGCACCATAACGTTACATCAACTGTGCTTTGAATAACAAAGAATACAACCCTCAAATACTTGTTTACATTATCCAACTGTAAACATGTTTTTGGACCAACTCTTGAGTGGCAAGCAAATGAAAGTTAAGGGACTAGAGGAGTCTTTGTATGACTTTGAAAAGGTCAGTGTCATATGAGTGCCTTGCTGCGACCATGTTTTTTTAGAATTTTGATTGGCTGATTTTTTTCCTCGCTCAATGTGATTGATAAGGCCTACTTGGGCAGTGCTGTGACCTTGGTGTGTTAGTGCCATGTTTCTGGTATTTGATTTAATGAATAAATTCTTGCACAATGTGATTAGTCTGGCAGGCCTTGCCGTGTCAGGACCAAGTTGACGTATCACAAGCTTTTTCATGGTCATACTAAAACTGCTCTATCTCACAACAGCTAGTTGACAGGTAGGTGTAATTTGTAATTTTTCTCGCTGTCAACTCTCGTAATTTTCATCAACTGCTGCTAAATATGGACCAATAATTTGAAAAAGCTGACTTAACATAAAGCTACTTACAACGTATGAAAAATTAACAGCTGATCAGTCGCCGGTCATAACACAGGCCAAAACAGTTTCAGCTTCATCATACCTCATTTCTGGCTAAACATTACTGGTCAAAATGACTGGCAAATCTAAACCTGCAGCATACATGGGTCGGTGTCCACTGGTAGAACGAAGCTTGGGATTGGGCAAAACAACAAAAACAAAGAAAGCATGGATTATGGTGAACAATGTGTATTGTTCTACATGTGAGCTGCGTTCTTTGTTTTATCTCACCATTCATTGTTTGTTCATCCACTCCCAGGCTTCGTTCTGCCGGTTGTGGATTACCCGCATACATAGAAAAGTTCTGGCAAAACAGCATACCTGTTTTGGATCTTTGGCATATGATGATAGACCTGGCTGAACTTGTTCAAATAATTCATCTTCTAAAATTAATTGACCATCTGAAACCAAAGTTAATCAACTTTACATGCAACTATCCATCTTCATGATTGGTTTAGGTTATACAGGGCTGTCAACCCCCCAAGATATTCAAATCTGGAGAATTGATAGGGAAGGGAAATGACGTTACAGCGGAAAAAAGCTTGCAAAAAGACGTCATTTACTTTGTAACATTGATGTGATTGGTTTATTTCTGACCAATCAGATTATCGCTTATAGTTACAATGGCCTACTTGCAATAACAGTTTATGAGGAATGTTTTGATTTTGTTAGCAATGTAAAATAACACAAACAACACGAAATATTTGGAATTTTATGGTTGTGAAAGTCAAGTCTCACAAGAAATGGTCAGCTTCAGTGATTATCCGGGAGATTTGAGACTCTAATCTGGAGACCAGGAGATACAGTCCAAAATCTGGAGACTCCTGGTCTATCCGGGAGATAGAGTTGACAGCCCTGGTTATATATAAACTTAAGCTAATTAAAAGTTTACATTGGCAATTTGGAAATAATGGGCTGTGTAGCAGTGAGAGAGCTCAACTCACATCCATGTGACCCAAGTTTGAATCCCGGACTTAGTATATTATGTTAGCAGGGTCTATAACTAGTGAAATGATTTAAATGCTTCTCGCATGGCTTATTTTTGAACAAGGGAAAAATGACCTTAAGATTAGTAAACCTAGCATCCCAAAATTAGTAAATTTACCAAGTTTGAGAGTGATGTATTGGAAACAAGCAAAGATATAGCCATGCAAAGTCAGGAAATTTGACAGACGTTTATATGGTGGTGGGCACAAACTTGCTTCCCACCATACAATCTCAACTTTACGGAGCTATATCTTCGCCATTTTCCTTCCTATCGCCCTCTAACTTGGAAAATTTGCTAAATTCAAGGTATTTTTTCTACTGGCAAAATTGATTTTTGCTAACTTGCACATATCGAAAGTTGAAAAAAAGTGGAAGGGCCTTTTAAGTTCACTAAAAGCTATTTAATCAAAACAGAAAATCGTATAATTCTGTATGTGCTGAAGAAACCATGCAACAGCAAGGGAGCACATTAAAATTTTGTTTACGTAAAGAAAGTTATTGTTCTTCGTTGATCTATCTAACATGCGCATGCGCATGCCATCATGTGACAGGCGTTCCTCGTAGCGTTTTGGTTTCGTTGGTTTTCGGAGTAAATTCGCTAGCATGACTAAAGCAAGAAACGCCTGCCATTAAGTGTAGCGCATGCACGTAAGCAAGTACTACAAGGAACACCTACCATATCTTAATATGTGAGATAAAATCAAAGATAAACCAACACAATCAAAATTTTAACATGCTCCCTTGGCAACAGCCCACTAATTGGCATTTTAGGTCATTCAACCAATTTCCATGGAAACCCTCTCTAGCCACCTTAAAGATAAGCTTTCAACTCTTTATTCATGTTACCTGGATTCTTTTTAAACGCGTAAACATGTATTCTGCTACCAGTACTTCCAGCATCAAACATTATTCCATACTCCAAGTATCGTCGGGCGAAAGAAACGTTTCTCGAGAAGTGGTCGGTTCTAGAAAAATTCCCTTCCAACGAGAAATTGTTGAAGGCTCTTGCGAGAAGTCCAAACAATAACAGCAGTATTAATACTAAACCCATGGCCTTGTAGCTTTTGAAAGGATTCCTTGATTTCAATAAGCTCTTTAAGCTGACTTGTGAAGGACTTCTCCTAACAGACGACCCTCCTGGAAAGTCGAAAAGTTCCTTGAAGTCTTTCCGTTTTCCTGAACGCCCAAATTCAAACTTTGACTTCATGATGAATGTTACACGTATCCATATAATATATATATATAAAAAAAGGATTTGTTAAAAAATAATATCGAGGACAATGAGTCCTTAAAGCATTGCTTGGTTGTCAGTCTTGGTAGATTTTACAATAAAAAGAAGAAAAATGCAACTTCTTCCCTCGCGTAGAAGCCATACGTAAAACCTCGGGCGGAGAAGATGTTCAAAATGGCGTGACTGCAAACATGACTAAATTATTTGACGTAATGCTGTAACGCTTTACATCGTAATGTTCTATCCATCCCCGTATATTATATTCGTACGAAAAATCATCCTACTATCTAGTAATATTCATCCGGATTTCAATGCTTATACAAAACGATAATCAGAACTACTGGTATTACGAGGAGAAAAAGCAAGTTAGCATAAATAAAAATCGATATAGCCCTGGTGAAGCATTTCTTTTCACAATTTCATAACTCTGTCATTTCCGCCTTCCTTTCGAATTGTTTCCGCGTTTGAAATTTTCGTTCACGTCAATTTAAAACGTAAAAATGGAATCTGAAATCACATCGATCGTTCATTACCTCATTCGTTTGTCCTTTTATTAATTGTTATACATGTCCTTGGGTTATTTCCGATGATGAGTGCTTTGGAATGAATAACATGGCAGTGAATAATGTGATCTGCTAGTCCTCGTCCTCACGGAAATCCTACGAATTGACTGGATAAACGTCATCACCCCCCCTCCCCCCCCCCCCTTCCCCCCTTCCCCCCCCCCTTCCCCCCTTCCCCCCTTCCCACATGTTCTAATTATGTTTACCAATTTTTTCTAGTTTCAGCAAACCCACCATTCGTATAATTTCTAGTAAAAAAGCCTATATTTTGAATCTGCGAATTGAATGGAATGGAAAATGAGATTTTAAGGGTCACTGCACCAGAATGGGATTCCATCTTCGCCCGTGATGTAGTCGTGTCACAGCCACATCACCTCAATGAGCCCACAATATTATGTCAGATAATCTACCTCATAATACATGCGCAAGTGAATGGAAGGATAAATCACGTGACCCATTTCCCGCCATATCACTGACAATATTTTCTGGACATTCTGCATTTCCGAAGCCTATTAATCACACATTACGATCAGATTGTTTAAATAAATAATATTTTTCTCTTCCTTGTTCGGTCAATTTTCTACGCAAATTATCATTTGGATCGTCTCATCGCTTTTGCTTGCTATCTATTTTCTTATAAACTGTTATCGTAATTATGTTTTTCCTATTTAATAAGAGGTTGTTGAAATATCATTTATTACATAAACGAAGGTTTCGAGTCGGTTTCGAGACTAAATTTTAAAAACAAAAAACAAAAAAATTTGTTTTACTAGTCCACCCCCGAAGGGATAGTTTTGCTTCTTCCCGTCATGCATTTAGACGCGCACCCACATGCTTTCTTTCTCTTTGCGTTGAACAAGATGGGACACTCAAACGTGTGGTTCAGTCATTCTCGTACTTACGGCGCTGGCTCGCGATCCTGGTTAGTTAATCTAGTTATTTTACCATTTATTTCAACCTAAAGTAATAATCTTTTGATTTAGGAACTCAATTTTATCGCACAAGCAAAACTTAATAAGGAATTACGTCTCGAAAACTTCAGTCGAATCCAAAATGGCGGCAATGAATTCCATGGTCTTGCGGCCAAATGGCTTTAAATAAATAAATTAGTGTTAAAAAGCTAAAGGAATTTGTATGTAAAACTTGTTTAACGCTTTACGGTATTTAGTTTTGCTTAGTTGCATTTTTTATCCGTGCTTGATAAATGAATATTAGGAAAGAGCAAGCCATGAAGCCTTGAATTTCAAAGTTTTGCATAATAAATATTCAAGATTACCGTATAAAAAAGCTTTGTTTGAAAGGAAGTCAATTTAATTGATTCCTTTAAGATATCCCTATAATCAAATTCTTCCATCGCAAAGATAGTCCATAGCATATACTGTAAATGGAAATATAGAACTAACAGTGCGTGATAAACCCAAAGTATGGATGAAGTGCCAAGACCATGGTATTAGTATACTGTATCCAAACATGATTGGATGAGCAGTAATCTTTCAAAAAGGATGTTGTCAATTCTATACCCTTTATACAGCACTATGTGACATGCCATCATGCCATTTAACAGTTTTCTAACGAAATTGGACTTTACTTGGCTCACCTTAAACTTTTCTCCATTTGAAATCTCTTAAGAATAAGATTATTTACTAGCATTTTAGCATACCAATACACCTCCTCAACCTTTGTTGATAAAGCAAAGAAATAACAAGGGAAAGACAAGTTATTTTAAAGAACAAATTAAATCAATTCATTGGCCAGTATAGTTGTATTTTAGCCTAAGATTATCATTTGTTTTATGTAATTTGGCTGTTTTCTTTTTGTAACATGTATAATTTGTTTTTCCAGCCGTGTGTGCTTCAACCACCATGGTCTTATTCGCAAATATGGTTTAAATATCTGCCGTAGATGTTTCAGGCAGTATGCCAAAGATATTGGCTTCCAAAAGGTATGTCTTTTGTATTATTAAGCACTGTTGAAACTTGAATCAAAATCATGAAGAGTGCATGGCAGAGCCACCAATATCTGGAATAGGCAAAAGTTTTTTCCAGATTTTTTACCTGGGAACTGTGATCTGCATATCTAGCAGGGCTTAAAAGAATAACCCATTGTTGGTTATGATCACTGGACAAATCTTGGCTTGGTTTTACCTCATTTACTGGTCAAAATTCCGGACATCGAGTGAAGGCTCGCTGTTATTTCATTATTTTATTTATTGATGCCTATGCTTTTATATGCATTTATAGTTCTGTTCAACAATTTTCCTGCATAGGGACAAAATGTGGGTTGAAAGAGACCTTTCCCGAATTCGCTTGACTGACCACGAAACAATGGTTTGAAGTCGAGACTGAACTTGGTTCTTTTATTCATCAAGTTCAACCTCGACTTGAAACCATTGTTTCGTGACCAGTCAAGCAAATTCGGGATTGGTCTATTGGAAAACATTTTATTATCCCAGTTATGTATATAAGCATATAAATGCTCCATAAGAACTTTGGTAGCTTTACTTCCATGTACATAAAAAAATGTTTTTTAAACTACATACAACAATATGCTTAGTTTTTTCCATTTGTTTTCAGTTCCACTAAAGGAATAAATGGAATTTTACTGTTACAATAAAACAATTGTCAAGAAATGGAGACAATGTTTTTATAAAGAAAGAAGACAAGAGTCAGGGAAGATGAATGATGGAAAGAACGGTGTTGTATTGTATTACTGTAATAGTAAAGAATAAAATCTGAAATATAACAGTTTCTCTTTTTTCTTTGTTGGGAGTTTTCCGTATATTACTTCACATGCTTGTTCCCATACCGTAATACAGCTTGGGGTGCCTATGGTTAGATGGCAGAGCAAAATGCCTTTGCTCTCGTTAATTGAATTCTTTTGTAAAAATGATCGTATTGTCCCTAGCATCTAACATGGCTGCTGTCACGTGATGGTGCAAAGCCTCTAGAGTGAAGAATACTAGTCAACGTGTAAAAGAAAGCAGTGGTATTAGGGTCTACCAATGTGTATTTGTCTAATATCTATTTCACAGGATTAGTGACTTCACTCGATCTCCAAACACAAAGTATCTTTTCTTACACTTTGGCAGATAAGAGTTCTTGCAAATGATAAGAGAAAAATAAAAAATTTCAGTGTTTCTTGGATGGTAGATTACAATTTAATTCGTACTGTATTTTATATTGCCTTTATTTCATTTTCAATTTCATCCATTGTTACTGGCACCACAATGGCCGCCATGTTTTTGTCTTTTCACTCTATTGGGAATGTTTGCAACCCATCAATAGTCCATTAGATGTAGAAGGAATAAATTAATGGCAAGAATGTTTTTGCTGAATTGTCATTTAAATTGCCAACCAGAAAAGGTGAATCATCCAACAAACGAGTGACAAAGCCTATTAAAAGTTGTTGACACATAAGAGATGTTTTCATAAACCAGTGAAATATACCTTAGCTTATTCAGTGCTTTTGCACTTTTTTGTTTTCTATTGTATACATCACTCATAATGCAGGGCCATAGCCACCAACCAGACTAACTTTCAGGAAAAAAATATAAGACAAATTTTAAAAATGTAAGAAAAACCGAAAACCGGACCAAACACAAATTTGTGGCTACAGCCGCTCTGTAATGGACAATGGACCTTTCTCAAAATAATCTTGAATGCAAGGCTACTGTAACATGAAAATACAAAAGAAATCACAATTTTTCTCGATGGAATTAGCGGCATTTCTCTTGCAATTTTATGTTAGCCTCACATTCAATATAATTTTGGAAAGGCCTAGGGTCCATCCCAATCACCAAGTTAGAATAACTTTCACTTTTTAATAAAATCTGAGTCAAGTTTGCCTAGTAGCTGAGGAACACAAAGAAACTGGCGCCCAAGGGCAGATCCCCTTCAGCAGAAAAAAACAAACAAAACAAAACTGAAGAATGATATGCTTTTTTCATTGTTTTCCGTTGTGTTGACGGAAGAAACTTAATTGGCACCCCCAAACTCAATTGTCTCCCCCCCCCCTGAAATTTTGGCTGGGTCTGCCCTTGGCACCATGCACAGCTTGCAGGTCCTTACAGGGTAATCTAGGTTGGTTTGGTGCCATAAAGTTAATTTTTTTTAATAGAAAGCAAGACCATTTATCACTTTATTATTTTTATACAACAATAAAGGCATATATTTTATCTGTATTGCATTCTTGGTTATCCTAAGTTATCTATTAATGTGCGGCATTTGCTTCTTAATTGAAAAGTTGGCCTAGCCAAAGTGAATAAGATGATTTGGAGCCCAGAGTATCCTGCATGTTTTGTGCAACAAAGAGAAAAAATTACAAAAAAAAACCTTGTCTTTACCTCCACTACTATAATTATACCCCGGAGGGGCTACTCTGCCAGAATGTGGGTAGGGGTGTTCCGCTCGGATTCTGAAAGGGGTACCCTATTTATGACAAAAAAAAATCAAATTTGTAGACCCTGTTTATGGCAAAAGATATAATTTATTGCACTGAGTTCCTGTTTCAATTATCACGTCATCTCACGTATCGTTTTTTATGACCATAATAACCAGTTTCAGTCAATATGAAAGTAGAAACCCTGAATATGACAGGAAACTCAGGAAAAACTTGGAACTCGAGTGAAATTGCATACCCTGTTTATGATAAGAAGCTTGAAAAACCATACCCTGATCAGTGGATCATCCCCGCATAGTCCATATATGGGAGTACCCCCCAGGAATTATACTAAACCAACAACAAATAAGTTCCCTTCCTCTGTCTTCTCTTCCCCTTTGGTTTGCAAGGATGACAAGCTACTGTAGATGTCAATGAACCCTCAATTTATTATGGTGGTTCGCTGTTGTAATCTTTTCCCAATTTACACCACCATGTTCTCTTGAGAAAAAAATTTTTTTGAGTTGTATTCACATTTCATGTGTCTTCTAATAAACAACCGAAAAACAACCGTTTAAGAAATGATACTCTATATGGAAAATGTATTAAATGTAAAAACATGAAGCTCAAACTATTGATTGAATCAACTGTCAACAAAAGAACGAAAGAAAAGCTGCATCTCTAATGAGCTATAAATGATGGTTTTTAAGAAGTTTTTTTGTAGTTTTTAAGAATATAGAATTGTGCATATTGCTAAATTTATTATAGATTTATCACTTTGTCTTAGTGATCATCAAATCCAGGCATGGGAAATCCTCTCGCAAACTCTTCCACTTCTTTTCTTAAACCCGCTATTTTGTCTAAGGTTGCTTGGTCTTTATGAATGAATGCCAAGAACTCTTTGAGATTGTCTCCTGCAGAGTAGAATATTTAAAAAATCAACATATTGAAAAATGCTAAAATCTCCTTCAAGGGTTGCCCAGCTGGGCCTATAGTTGTACAAAGGGTGGAAAGTGCTATCTGATAGATAAATTCTTATGCAGTGGATAGGCCTATTCACCCTTTGTAAACCGGGATTTGGTTTGTAACATTGTGTAGTGAAGATATCCATATACCCCACCCACAGATGACATTGGAAATTCTGGAGGGGAGGGGGATAAGAGACAGAACAAAATAACAGAGTTTGTATAGAAGAAAATTGGAAGTTCCTGGGGGAAGGTGGGGTCTTTTTATGAATTCCCTATATGGTGGGGAAATGGATATTTTTCTGGAACTACACATTAAATTGAGTATCTGAAAAAATTCTTGAGTTCTCTTACCTGTGGTCTTCTGAGCTTCCAAAGCAATTTCAACGCCCTTGTCGATATATTCCACTACACGTTCAAAGTCATGTTCTTTGAAGTTACGAGAGGTTAATGCTGGGGTACCTGACCAATAAAAGGAAGATAAAACAATAGAAAATTTAAGAAATATTTCTTAATGTTTTCATTTCAAATTAGTATGTTAGTATTCTATACATTTGGTATACAATGAAAGGGTTGTTTGTATATTTGCTTCCCCTCCATACCCTAAAACTGTTGTAGCTAATCACCACGGCAAAGTACAGCGATGGCCCAGCTCAACAGGGTTGAACTGAAAGCATGTAAAGGGGCCTCTGGCAGCTGCTATACAGTCCATGTATGACCCCGAAGCACAGCTCTGGCCAGTTTGAATTAGGTGTTATTTGAGAGGAGGGAGGAAAAGCCAGAGGACCAGAAAAACCTTCAGTGCCAAAAAGAGAACCAACCAGCTCTTACATGGGGTGACTGGGTGTGTGCCCACAAAATGTTCTCTTTATGCCCTCTCCTCCCCCCCCCCCCCCCCCCCCAAATGGGTGGAGAGGAGCACTGTGAATATGAAAATACTGCCTTCACCCTAAAGTACCACGTTCACCCTAAAGTACCACCTTCACCCTAAAATACCACCTTCACCCTGAAGTACCACCTTCACCCTAAAATACCACCTTTACTCAAAGATACTGTCTTCGCCCTAAAATACTGCCTTAACCCTAAGATACTGTCTTTACCCTAAAATACTACCTTAACCCTGAAATACCACCTTCACCATGAAATACCACCTTTACCCTAAAGTACCACCTTCATCCTAAGATACTGCCTTCCCCCTCCAGGCCTCAAACCCCACACACCAACAATCTCTCTAAAAATTCTGTTCAACATACCCAGTCTCAGACCACCTGGCTTCAGAGCACTTCTATCTCCTGGACAGGTATTCTTGTTAGCAGTAATGGATACTGCTTCCAGTACTTTTTCTACTTTTGCACCATCAATTCCCTGAAATATCAGTCCATCAAAAATAGTAATTTATAGAGAAAAAGGTACAGTGACGAGTATTGTGAACTTCACTTTCCTTTCCTTCCCTCCTTATTCTCTTCCCTTCTCTTCACATCTCTTTCATTTTCTTATTTTCTTATTTTCTTTTTCTTTCCTTTTTTTCAGATCTTTTTCATTTTCTTCTTTACTTTCTCTTCCTTTTCTTTTGTTCTCTTTTTTTTCTGTCCTCTTCTCTTTTCTTCAAGCTACTCTCTTCTCTTCCATTCTTTTCTACCCATTGAATCAACTTCAAATTTTATCAATACCATGAAACAGCCTCTGGGCTGATCGAAGTCAGGGTAAGCCTACCTCACAGATTGAATTGGAATTTAGCTTGTTAGGTTTTGCATAGGGAGGAAAAGAGGAGAGAGGCAAGTACAGGACTGCAACTCCACCACTGATTCACTAAACCAGTTTTTCCTCCCTAGCTTCTCTTTGCTACCCTCCCCTCCCCTCCCCTCTTCTTGACTCCCTTCATTGGCAATATAGCATACATCTAAATCCCAAATGGCGTACAGCCAGTTGAAAATGAGGCATCCAGGGCCAAACTTACAAATTTACAGTATTTTCTGAATGCAAGAAAGAAAGAAAGACAGAACAAGTGTATACTTTGCATTGTCACCATATTATTTCTTTGCATTTGGCCCTGGATGCCTTGTTTTCATGTAACACACTTGGCCGTGCGCCATTTTGGACTTAGTTGTATGACATGCGGTTATGGGACTGTGTACAACAGTAAAACAACATTACCTTGGGTCTTAGATCAAGAAGAATAAGATGGTTATCTGTTCCTCCTACAAAAAGATTTCAAATAGAACACAATTATAAACTATTACAGAACAAAAAGAAATTCTTGTTAACAAAAATTAAAAGTGTTTCTTCTATGTGTAATTTTATATTTTTTAATATCCAAGCTTTCTGGCCACTTGGCCCATTATCAGGGATTGAAATTACAAATCTAAGCCAGTTATAGCAAAAGAAAACAATATGTGACACTTAACTGCACATGCTTGATGCAAATCACTATGCGCATGCATATAAACTATGATGGAACATTCTATTTCTTGGTTTCGCTTACACCTTTTTTTGTCTCATGCAGAATGTTTGAATGCGTCAGCTGATTTGCAAGTTTCTGGCTGACAGTACAGTGGCGGATCCGGGGGGGATGGGGGGGGGGGGGGTTGCAGGGGGTGTGCACCCCTCCCTGATTCCACTTTGTGCCCCTACTTCGAAGATAACCAATAGAAAGTAACGTTTTTTCTCTTTGATTCTAGAGGGGTGCACCCCTCCCTGGATTAAATTTGTGCGCAGCACCCCTCCCTGAACAAAATCCTGGATCTGCTCCCCGGCAGTACATGGTCGTCAGTGTTAGAGCACCATTTGCAGCAGATAATGAGATCTAAAAGTCTTTATCAGATGATTGTAACCAACTTGATTGTAATAAACTTGAGAATAACCTGAAACAATGGTGTATCCTTTCTCCATCAGACTTACAGCCATTGTTTTGGCATTCATCAAAGTCTGCCTCTGGTATTTCCTGAAGTCTGAGGTCAAGGCCTGTTTACAAATAAAAGAATAATTGATGTTTTTAAAGTATGAATTACTGGTTGACTAACTTTTTAAAGTTTGTTGTCTAGTTCAATGTTTTCAAGGCAACCAACATGATTATTTGTAAGGAAAGCCTGCCTACTGTATGATTGGCAGAACTTGTCCCGCTTGAGTCATTGAGTCATTACAATTACAATAGAAATTAATCCATTCATCAATCAATTAATCAATCAATCATTCAATCAATCATATAAATAAATAGATAAATAAATAAATAAATAAAGGAAGGAAGGAAGGAAGGAAGGAAGGAAGGAAGGAAGGAAGGAAGAAATGAAGAAATAATTTTCCCATTCCAGATCACAATGTCATTCTCTTGAGAATAAGATTCATTGATTGAGTTGTATCCATATTCCTGTGTCTTCTCATTTGCAATCATTAAACAAAGAAATGATACTCTAGGGAACGACACGTGGTGTGAAATGGGAAAAGATTACGCCCAAGCAAAGAAAATCAATTTGACTTACCTGCTTCAAGGCCACACCCACTCCAGCAATGGCATGGTTGTGAGGCCCTCCTTGGAGAGATGGAAAGACTGCAAAGTCTATTTTCTTATCAAAATCGTACATGATGGCTAAGATCTTGTTAAGGTCTTCGACCAAAACAGGAAATCTTCATACAGCCAGATACGTGTATAACATCATCATTCCAATATATATATTTTTTTTTGAGGATGGTTTGGGTTTAATTTAAAGAGGATACGTTTGCCAGTCTTCTTGTTGACTCCCTTTTGTCCAATGCGATAGAATATCATACCAGACCTGAGAAATATCATCCATAATTTAATGTATGAACAAGTTGCATACAAGATTACTGCCTTTATAATACACTCTACAAAATTACTCAATTCTGATTGAACAAGACAAGTACAATTAAATCCCAAATTGTACTCTGTAGAGTCCCAATTAAGTTGCACAATTTTTTTGAGTGTATTAAAAATTAAAAAAATCACACAATTTTCTCGTACAATTCAGAATTCATAGATACTTGTAATGTTTTGAAAGTTCTCAAATTGAACTCACATACAGAATCGTCCAATTTTGTACCTATAAATTTTGAATTGTACTCAAGATCATGCGATTTCCTATACTAATAAAAATGGAAGTAATTCTTGGAAGCAGGGGGATTTAGAAGATAATTCTTGGAAGTGGGGGGGGGGGGGGGGAATCAAAGAACACAGCGAAACACCTTGGACTCTTAAACTCAGTCCTCACATGATGGCAGAACTTAGAATAGAACCCACTGCAGTGAGAAGCAATGCAGCAGCATGTGTGCCACTCATTCTTACCTGGCACCTCTGAGTGTTTTGTGCGTCGTTGTGGTTATGACATGACAGTGATCAAATGGACCTGGAATAACCTAAAGTAATGCAGTTTTAAAATGTTAATGTGTGTCTAAAATAAAAGTTTTATTTAAATATGACTGCTCCTGGATAAAGCTGCACTTTAGCTGAACAATTCCAATTAGCATTACATGCAAAGTAAACAACCCACTAAGTTTTTCTCTCACCATAAAGTACCCAGAAACAAGTATCTAGAAATCTGTACCCAGAAACCAGTACCCAGTACCTAGCACCCAGTAACCAGCACCCAGTAGCCAGCACCCATTACCCAGAAATCAGCACCCACTACCCAGAAACCAGCACCCACTACCCAGAAACAAGCACCCAGAAACCAGCACCAAGTACCCAGAAACCAGCACCCAGTACCCAGAAACCAGCACCCAGAAACCAGTACCCAGAAACCAGCACCCATTACCCAGAAATCAGCACCCAGTACCCAAAAACCAGCGCCCATTACCCAGAAACCAGCACCCATTACTCAGAAATCAGCACCCAGCACCCAGTACCCAGAAATCAGCACCCAGTACCCAGAAACCAGCACCCAGAAACCAGTAACCAGTAACCAGTACCCAGAAACCAGTAACCAATACTAGGGTTGTAATGCTCTTTTAAAAAATTTAAATTGTCTAACCCTTTCATGATGCATATGACTGATGACTGCATTAAAATTAGTGACTTTCCTGTTATTTGCACAACTTTTCCCCAACTCTATATAATGACTGCAGTGTTCCTAATGATTTTACAGCCCCTAACAATAATTATCAAAATTACAAGTTCTGCTTCCTGCCCCTTTGTTCATGTTAAAGGCTGAAAATTAATGCCGGTCATCTGACAAAGGTCCAGAAACAATGACTGGACATTTGACCAAACACCTTTGGGTTTTGGCAGGTCAAATTTGCCTCTGGCCTCACAAATGACCTGCTCATCACAAATATTATTTGCAGCCTTGATGCTGGATTACATGTAATTTAAATGTAAGAGATATGAAAGACATTAAACAAACAAATAAGGATATGAAGTTTCTTACATCAGCTGCAACGAGTCCACTAATGTGTGCCATGTCAGCCAGAAGGATGGCATTGTTTTCATCTGCAATCTAAAATATCATCATCGTTAAATGTAATTTAATAACTAATGAGAATGATGACTGAGAATGATGATCTTGATGTTGAGAATGGTGATGATGATGTAGGTGATAAAGATGGTAATGATGATGATGAGGTTGATGATGATGCAGATGAAGATGATGATGATCAATATCAGTTATGATGATGATGATACCTGTCAATGCAGGTGATAATGATGATGATGAGTCCTGATGCAGATGATGATTTCGATGTTGATCTTGCGGATGTTGATGTTGCTAATGTTGAAAATTTTAATGTTAATGTTGTGGATGTTAGTGAAAATGTTAATTATGTTGATGATGATGTTGTTGATGACAATGAAGATGTTAATGAGGATGATAATGAAGAAGATTCATATGATAATGTACGAATCAAATTCAGTGTCCATTGTATGCATGCATGCAAAATAATTAAGTTGTTTAACAAACTGTTTTGTCATCACACCTTTCTCATCGTGTCATATTCATAAAGTCTGGAGTAAGCACTTGCTCCAGCGATGATAAGTTTAGGGCGGAAGAGCTTGGCAGTTTCTCCAAGTTTATCATAGTCAATGTACCCTGTGGCTTCCTGCATGACAAAATGAGATCAGTGGAAATCTTATGGTAGATTAGTCAAATCATTGTACTGTATATAGCCTCCTTTGTAGTCTCCACTAAGTGGGGAGGGAGTTTGGGACGTGAAAATAAGAATAGCTGCAATATCAAATGGAGACTAGTTTCTAGGGGAAGGGGAGGGTACGGGGGTACTCTGCCAGAATTTGGGTAGGGGTGTTCTGCTGGGATTCTGAAAGGGGTACCCTGTTTATGATATAAAAAAAACAAATGTGTGGACCCTGTTTATGACAAAAGATATGATTTATTGCACTGAGTTCCTGTTTCAATTATCATGTCATCTCTCATGTCATCTCTCATCTCGCATATCGTTTTTTTATGACCATAATAACCATTTTGGGTCAATACGAAAGTAGAATCCCTGAATGTGACAGGAAACTCAGGAAGAACTTGGAACTTGAGTGAAATTGCATACCCTGTTTATGATATGAAGCTTGAAAAACCATACCCTGTTCAGCTGATCATCCCTGTATAGTCCATATGTGGGAGTACCCCCCTCCCGGGGACTAGTTGTGCTGTTTGATATGCACCAGGAAGGATTAGAATAAATATTAGTTATATTAGTTAACTTAACTAGAGTGAAGTCACTTAACCTGTGAAATAGATATTAGATATAATAGATATTATCTAATTTTTCAATTTTCAATTTTTAACTCATTCTGAAACTTAAAACGTATCCAAGACAGATGTGTTAGAGTGAAGGAGGGCATTTAGCCCTTGAAATGAAATATGTAAAATTTGTAATAGGAACAGTAATTGTGTACTTCATGACCAGCCGTCATGTGTCAGTCGACTATCACCTGACTGTTGGTTGACAGTCGCCTGACTATTGGCCATGTGTTGACCAAGCATTGGCCGTGTGTTTACCGTGTATTGGCTGACCATCGGCCAACAATACACGGTCAACATACAATCAACTATTGCCCAACAGTCGGGCAATAGTCGACAGACACATGTTGGCTGGTAATGAAGTACACAATTACCAATAGGAACCATGCAATAGTCAACTAATATACAAAAAAATTTAAGGAATAATAACTTGTATTTTAATATACACAGTACAGATTGAATGATATTGTTACCGGGTTACCTGTGGTACTGGATGCTACATGTGTCCTGCTATGAAACTTTTATTCTTACATCAAGACAGTTTCTGTAAATGCATTAAACTTTAAGATAAAAGCCACTTACATTAAGTCTGTAAGGCATGGACTCAAAGTAGATAGACGTAGCAGAGATTCTCTTGGTATCAGTCATAAAACCATGGGTCAAACTATAGAAAGCAAAAAAAAACGTGAAAATATTCAATGGAAAAAATCTTACCTCTCTGGTAATTAAACCTGATAAAACATTTCTGCTCATTTATTATTAAACTATACTTAATGTACTCTGTACAGATGTGTTCTTTTTTTTCTGGAACATTATGTTACTTACTGTCCTCCATGTGGTAAATCCAGGCCCATTATTCTGTCATGTGGTTTAAGAAGACCAGTGTATGCAGCAAAGTTTGCTGGTGATTCCTGTAAAAGTTTTGGAAAGAAAAGTATGAGTGACAGTCTTACTTCAAAACTGAAACAGCATTTCTCATTTCACATACTCCTTAGTACGTTGAGCATAATCTTCCAACTGACTTGCATAGTCTCAAAAATTTATTGTTGTTGGTGATTGGCATTGTTGAAATTAAATCAATCCCAAAAACAGAACACAACTCAATTATATATTTCCAGCTCTTACAGTTCTCCTTAATCACACACTTGAAATCATACAATTTTTTATCGCAATTGAAGTAGGTCTTAGTGGGCATCAATCAAGGTGTTTCCATGACATTTTTTAAGGCACCTGCCCTTAAAAACTTTGTGTTGTTAACCAAGTTATGGAAACGCCATTGGCGTCAACCAAAATCTATTGTCTTGACAGAAAATTATACCATTTCGCGCGTGTGCTTGCATGGCGTAAGCAAGTAGTACTCCTCTTTTTTTCTCGATTGATTAAAATATTATTCTCACCTGAGTATGGCTGAACATTGACTCCCCATTCAGCAGGATCTAGACGAAAGGCTTCAAGAGCTCGTTTCTGAACCAAACACTCTATTTCATCTATGAATTGAGTGCCTCCATAATATCTATTCAAAAATAACAAATAATAGAAAATTATATTATAAATTTATTCATCAACTAATAATTCATTAAAAGGTTAAGTCTGTTATTACTTTTTCAGAATAGCTTAAATAATTGATTTGTCCTTTCAGTTTTTTTCATTATTGACTTTTTCATTCATTCATTTCTTTATGATGATCATTTATTTGTTTATCAAATCACTTGATCATTATTTGCAAATTCATTTGTTCATAAATTTATTCAAAAATTTTCATTCATTCATTTGCTCTTTCATTCATTCATGCATTTATTAATTCCCTTTCTGTTTTTTCTTCTTCATTTTTTTCTTAATTTCTCCAGTATTTTTTGCTTGGTTTACTCTTTCAATCTTTGCATACCTTTGTCCAGGATATCCTTCAGAATACTTGTTATTGAGACAGGAACCCAAAGCTTCCAGTGCAGCTCTGCTACAGAAATTCTAATTTTAACAAAAAAAATGAATAATTTAGATAATTAAACACCTGTGATTTATATATATAACTATTCAAACTTTTCAAGCATTTACTGTGATTTATTAGTATTCAAACTTTTGAAACTCTTTTCTTACCTAATGAAGATCATTTCCTTTTGATATCACCGATATATATATTAACATTTGCTATGTTCAAATGATTAAAATAGTCACACTAATCACAGTCTGTGTAGTGGTTTGGGGACTTTAAAATGGAAGAAGTGGAGGAGGAAAGGGGGGGGGAGAGTCCTCAACTGGGCCACCCCCTACCCCCCCCCCCCACCCCCCCGAAGCACTGCCATGAATATCCCCAGGCTACTCATTATCCCACTATGCAGTGTAATTTCACATGTCAAACATTCTATCATTTTGTATTACATCTAGTCACTATTATTTCCAAGGCAACTGAGATGATAAACTATCACATTGATTGATTCTGATTGGCTGATTTTGTACTACTGCTATGAATGCTAGGTCCAAAACAAATTCAACCAGTCATAGTCAAACATTCTCGTGAATATTGGTGTTGATTGAATTCAAAGCATTGTGAGGTTAAAGCTATATTATAAGACTCTGCATGTCAAACTCCCAGACTCAAATAACAGGCATATACTATCTTTATACAATTGATTATTGGTAGGTAATGATTAAGAGAGAATCCTTTTCATATTCAAGCAGTGAGCGCCAGAAACTATTTTCTTGAAGAAAGGCTGTTGTACAAGGCTAAAATCTTGTTATTCAGAAAGTTTGAAATTTTTAACTCATTTGGCAGTGGAGATGACCGACGAAAGTGGAATCAAAGTGTTAACCCAAAGCAAAACTTTTATTCAAAAACGAGGTTTAGGCCTTCATTTGCTTATTTCCCATATTTTTTCTGTAAAAAAAGCCTGACAAAGCAACATTCTAACACAATATAAAATACCACTTCAAACAGGCATTTTATCTTAGTATATCGGTTTCTAACTGTTCAAAAAAGGTTTTGAGTGTTAACCCAAAACGAAAATTGGGATCAAAACTCATACAAAAGTCTAGTTTTTTGCGCTTTTTGCCATTATTGCTTGTTATTGAAAAAAATTTCCTCTTAATAAAAAAACCAAAACCATACCCCAAACATGAAATTCCTTTTTAGGCTATATTTGGACATGCCCTCAACACCTCCCCCCCCCCCCCCCCCTGAAACAGAATTGTGCCTAGGGCCCAAATGTGAGCAGTTAATATAATGTGGATCTCAAGACCATCCTGGATTGAATAATCCCTGAAATGCATGTTAATCATCCTTTATTTCTGTAGAGTGAGACATACCTCTGATGCAATAAGTTCCAGACCTCGGACCTGCCTATCTTTTTCTTTCTGGATCAATGCATACATCTCTGGGTCATCATCCTTTATGCTCTCTTGTCCTGTCCATTTTGATGACCTTCTAAGTGAATACAAACCGGGACTAGCTAACCTAGGACAATGCCATATTGTCTGGAAAAGGTATTAGAAGAAAACATTCAGTAATAGCGATATTCGCTGTTTACAAACATTGATCTCAGGAATCTTTTCTTATTCAAATTTGCCAACCATTAAAACAAAAGATATCTTTGTTTTCATCAGGTTGGCAAATTAATCAATAGGTGTCCTCAGCTCAAACTTTGCTATTGATCACAACTTACTGTTATTATAATGGCTTTTTAAAACTAATATCAAAATTTAAGCTAATTTAATCAATCAATAAGACATTATTATTGTCTATATCCAAGTTATTATATTACACGTACCCTGGAAATTTTTTAAAAAGGGTGGAATCAAGACAATCACAATCACAATCCCTATCTAAATCTCAATTTGAAAAAAAATAGACTGTATTTTCACTTGAGAATGTCGTCTTTGTATAAATCATATCCTAAGCAATAATCATTACATTCACATTATAAAACATTTGCGTTGTTTTGCCAAAATATCGACTTTTTACTTGTTAAGGTGGCTCGACCCCCTCATGCTTGACCGCTACCTTCCACTTTTGGAACACTAGTGCATAAACGTCTTTTATCTGATTGCAAATCTTTTTTGCACATAAGTCACATAAAGATTGAATTAATGTTTGATGCAGTTTTTTATGAGATCGGACGTCATAACACGTGATTATGATGAAATATTTGATTTCGTTTAGAAAATAATTTTAGCCTTGCTGAGCGTTCAACACTAAAATGCTTTGTACCACGTAATTATATACTAGATGCCTCCATTTGTGGGGATTTTTGAAAAAATCTATCTAGCTAATTATGAGATATTTGAGATTATTTAAATATAGTGCATAATCTACTTCAAAACTAAACAATGGATTTCATACGGCCGAAATTCATATTTCAGAGCTATATATTCACAAAAGTCATTGCTCATTTAGTTTTACTCTGTATCTAGTTTAAAAAGGAACATTTTGAAGGTAATCGACTTATGCGATTTTGTGAAAACGTATAGTGCATAAGACGGGGTAAACATTTGATGCGCACTTTTCATCGCAGTTTTCTAGTCAATCTTACTAGATCTTCCATTATTCTAAAATTCACTGATCATTTCTCTCAAAACTACGTCAGGATACAAATTAGAACTTAAACTTATATTACACAAAATTGCAAGACTTTTGAACTCATTTGTTTGCTAATGATCATAACACCAAATTCTTTTGCACCATGCATGCATGGTCTCATTTCGCTTGGCTGCTTTCCGATTTACTCCCGAAGTATGGTTCTTTATCTAAACTCAAAAGTCTTGCTCGCTTCTTTCTTGAAGTTTTAATTTGAGGCATGTTCGCCGATTCTATTCACTCACACTGACAAAGTACATCATGACAAACGTCCCACGTTTGAATTAAAAAAACAATTGTTTGTTACCAAACTTCGGGGGTAAATCGGAAAGCAGCCAATTAAGTGAGATGAGACCGTGCATGGTGCGAAAGAATTTGATGTTATGATCATTAGCAAACAATAGAATTCCCAGAGCATCAAATCGTTGGGAAACGATCAATGTTTTCTGTATTTCTCGTTCGCTTTAGATCGCTTTAAATGAGTTCAATAGTCTTGCAATTTTGTGTAATATTATTTTAAGTTCTAATTTGTATCCTGACGTAATTTTGAGAGAAATGATCAGCGAATTTTAGAATAATGGAAGATCTAGTAAGATTGACTAGAAAACTGCGATGAAAAGTGCGCATCAAATGTTTACCCCGTCTTATGCACTATACGTTTTCACAAAATCGCATAAGTCGATTACCTTCAAAATGTTCCTTTTAAAACTAGATACAGAGTAAAACTAAATGAGCAATAACTTTTGTGAATATATAGCTCTGAAATATGAATTTCGGCCGTATGAAATCCATTGTTTAGTTTTGAAGTAGATTATGCACTATATTTAAATAATCTCAAATATCTCATAATTAGCTAGATAGATTTTTTCAAAAATCCCCACAAATGGAGGCATCCAGTATATAATTATGTGGTACGAAGCATTTTAGTGTTGAACGCTCAGCAAGGCTAAAATTATTTTCTAAACGAAGTCAAATATTTCATCATAATCACGTGTTATGACGTCCGATCTCATAAAAAACTGCATCAAACATTAATTCAATCTTCATGTGACTTATGTGCAAAAAAGATTTGCAATCGGATAAAAGACGTTTATGCACTAGCGTTCCAAAAGTGGAAGGTAGCGGTCAAGCATTAGGGGGTCCAGCCACCTTAAGCAATACGCAATATTCATCTACTCTTTTAACCAATTTTATCCAACTTACCCTTGAGAAAAGAAGCCTTCTGTACAGAGCCATCACTAGTTTATTGTATTGTTGATCCTTTTGGTTTATAAATTGTAAAATAAGCTCAAAAAATAAACAAAAATACCACCCTTTATCGCCAGTGATTGTTTTGCAATCTGGTCAGCGGTTGCATTATGGGGGAGGTAGAAACGTGATGGAGTGCCCAAGCTAGGTTTCTGTGGTGTCACGTTATAAGAAAATGTGTAATAAAGTAGAAACATCTTAGCTGACCTTTGAAAAATAGTGCCTCTCTCGCCCTGTGTACTTAGATTTTGGATTAAGCCAGTTTTAACCCGTTTTTTTTTTCTCCTCTCGCAGCTTCGCCGCTCTCAGTATTAATATGTTGCCATAAAAATCGGTATATATGGCATTGAGCCATGAAGTACATACCTAAAAATCCCTCTGGAACCCAGGGCCCAGTTGTTTAAAGCCCGATTAGTGCTATAGAGTTAATCCTGGATTAGCGTTAATCCAGCTTTGAACAACCTAGTCTCCCCCACAGCCGCTTTCAGTGTCGTCACGCAACGCTTTCTCCGTGACGACACTGAAAGCGGCTGTGGGGGAGACTATGAACAACCCGGCCCAGGGTATAAATCCAAACGTACCGTCTAGGATGGTTCAAAGGTCGACACGATATTTGTCGTACTTCTCCTATGGATACCCCATAGGGGTGACGTTTTGACTTCGAAATCAGCGTCACCGCAACTTAACGAGATAAGCCTGGGCGTTAAAGACCCATTGCCACTTACCGTGATGCACCGCGGTCACAGATGAATTTCGTGGTCCATGAAATTCAAAGATTCATATATTGAATAATAACTTCATATTAAATCCTTTTCCGACATAGCGCTAAGGCACAATAATGATTATTTTACATTCTTTCAATAGTTTATTCAAACGGTTAGAATTGTTTTTTCAGTGGTGACACGATTCAAAATGTAAACAAATTGTGATGCATCACGGTAAGTGGCAATTGGTCTTTAATGTAGTTAAAATATACCAATTATAGTCTATGACATGAACACGCCCAAGGATTAAGTGCGCATGTGGTTTTAACATTTCACATAGTCATCGACAATCTATCTTAGGAAATTTGTCGTATATTCATCAGGATTTTACGCTAGCTTTTCCGGATCCTAGTCCTAGAGATCCTATCTTTTTGGGGGGTTTAGGGGGAGCTAGCTGTGGAGTCAAGACGCGGGTAGACCGCGCAGTACGTCCACTATTGCCCTATCCCTGATCTCCCTTTCCATGCAACCGAAAAACTATATATGCTGGTAGGTGAAGTTTGATTAAGAGTTGCACGCGCCACCTATAAACGTTTGACTACAGGCAGGTAGGGATCCACACACACAGGTGATATACTAGAATAGTAATACATGGACGTACTTATATAGTTCAAAAATCTTATATCAAAAAATAATTAAAGAAAATTATATTAACTTGATAAACTTACAAAGTTTATCAAAATTATACATGTTGCATTAGTACTGAATTCTTCAATTGCAAAAAGCATGAGTCATAAATAAATAAAAATAATGATTGTCATCGATTAGAAATTAATTTCCACGTGGTTTGAATAATATAATAAAAAACATATAATAGAAAAAAAGGAAATTACTAACATGGAAAACTGAATAAATAAATAAAACCTTCTGAAAAGAGTGTTTAAAAAATAGACGCGACTTTCATTGTTATGGTGCGAAGAACTGTTAATTGACATGCAGAAGTACATGTAAAAGTATCGAGAAAGCAGATAGCAGAAACAGAGAGAAAATAAAGCCTCTTGATTCAAAAAGGCCTAGTTTATAGTCAAAATAAAATACACAACGATTTTTTCCGAAAGAAATTGCAATTATGGTATTAGAGCGATTAGGGCGCGGATTAGAGCATTTCCTTTGTCGTTGATTAATGACTAGGAGTGGTTCCTATAATATATAAATGGTTTTAAGAGACCAGTGACAGACAACAAAAGAACCACCTGTGGCTAGTAGCTAGGACTGGCTTTGTCTGAACAGATTGTCTGGTTTACAAGTGCCAAACCCTGTACAGTAACAGCCGACGTACACTACTAAATAATTTTAATTCCCTCCCCCCTACTAGTAGTAATTTCACGACAACGAAAAATTAGATTTCAGTGATGCTTGAGATAAGTTCCAAATTTCATACTTCACACTTCTAATGATAATAATGTATGTAACTTAGAATACTTGGAAATAACGACATTGTTTGTTCTAGTGTTTTGTATTTTCTAATGTTATCTTTGGCCCATACAAAAAATTCCGTCATCAAGGAAAGAAACTCAAATTGAAAATACTCTCAAAAAATTGGATATTGTATCAATTTTTAAAGCTAGGGTGAACTTTTAATTTTGGAGCGTTTACACTAGCCTAAAACTATCGCTCATATATTCTTCCTACCTCTCTCTTGTGATAAAATGACTCCCTACCCTTCCCTACTTAGTACACTGATGACGTAGTTAACTTGGCCCAAGGTCGCGACCGCGAGATCTGAAAAAGCTGAAGGCTGACATAAAACAGCTACAAAGCAAAATATTGACTCGCCGATCGACTTTAACAGTGGGAATCAGTCTCTTAGAATTTCCTTTGATCTTGGAGTACATTCATTTACACGTATTTCGGATGGAGGAAGTTAATCAAAGGCAGGTAGGGCAACTCAGATTTTTATTTCAAACGGCCATTTTCGAATTTAGTGAAGGCGTTTGGGCGGCCATCTGCGCGTCGGTTAAGATTATAAACGGATTTTGAGCTCGAAAATAAAACGATTGGACCAAAAAGAGGAGTTAGTTTTCAATACTTATATTATATTAGGAAGTGCTGGTTTTGAAGATTTTTCAAACAAGTTTTCCCGCGTATTAACCTGCCAATTATTTTCCAGAGTCACGCATTTCCGTCAAGTATGACATGATCCTTCGCAAATAGAAAACCCCTCTTTATATTGTACTACATATTTAAGAAAAACCGGTCAGCTGAGTCATATTTGGAAATCGATTCCAGAGTTCTTTTAGGCTTTTGTCTGGGCATTGATGAAGTTCGAAGCGCTCTCCAAGGTGATTTATGAAGGCGTTTCTTAGTTATTGGTATCATTATACTACACGTTGAAGCCGACTCAATAAGTTCGCACCAAGGCATAAATTACGAAATATTTCAAGCCTAACTTCTATTTAAACGACTGTACGCTTTCGAAAGATTGTCTAAGGACTATTCTCGGACGTTCTTACGTCTTTCTAAATATTAATTATTTATTACTAATTTGTCATACAGTCTGAATTATAGTTGTGTAAAAGTGGAATTCTCGCTTTAAGACGGTGCACGATTGATTCATCTTTTCTTCTCGAAACGGCCGATAAAACAAGTACAATTAAAGCAACAAAAAAAAAAGCATAGAAAGTGGAAGAGAATATACAGGAGTTATTATATTATTACTTTGGATTCTTCGACGAAGCAGAAACCACTCATTCAGCGTGGCTTACAATTTGGAAAAGTTCAACTCTTCCGTTTTTGTTTCAGTTGAGCAAGAAAAGTTTGGACCAACTCAAAACGAGAAAGGAGTTCCGCTTTACATTCTATAACTAATGGACATGGGAGATATAAAACAGAGATTATAATAATTCTAAGGAAAGGACGAAGGACAGAACCAATTATGGAGGTGAATAAAGAAAATGTTTCGCCAATTAAAGGCCTTGTGAATGCAGACAACGACGTGGATTGTCTGACCGGGAGCTTCCAGAAAAAGCTTGATATCAACGGGATCGACAAAGATGGAAGATATTTTTTGGATGTAATGAAGAAGGAGACGGAGCGATTAGCGAAATTATGCGAATCAACTGAAAAAGCAATGATTGAAGATTCGCCATCTGATGAAAGTAAGTCATATTGTAACATATTTCCATTCAAATTACACTTCCCTTCCAACCTCCATTTTATTTTTCTATAATCTGTTCACCCATCTTTAACTTTAACTTCGATGCAAACAAATCTAGTCACGAAATCTTAGCTCTTTCATTGAGTGTGAACAGTTTGAAATCTCCATTTGATATCAAATGTATTATTTGGGTTTTTGTTCCTCAGCATGAGAGGGTCGAATCTGTAGAACCTTATGCATCAACTATTCCTTCAAGCAAATGTTTTGACAAATTATGCCGATCTTGTTTATTCTTGTCCAAATATTGTCAAGACAGGCTTTAGAGGTCCAGTATTTGACTTATTTTTGAATGGGTTTGAAGTTTATTTTTTAGCCGGAATTTGAGTACAAAATGTGCCTAGTAGGGGAGTCATTCATCACTTCTTTTGTTGTTGCTAGATGCTTATTTACATTTTTATGCTGGCACCTGCTGCTAGAACATTCAACTTTTAATAATCCCATAACTGAAAATAACAGGGTATATTCTAACTTTAAGTTGTTTCCTTTTACTAAAATAATTGTCAAAGTATTCATAGGTTATAACATTATTTATATCTAGTTGTTTAATCAGCTATTCATCTGTTTGTTCATTCATTATGCATTGCATAATCTTCCCAAATCGATTTTCTACAGAAACTTCTTTATTTCATTCTCAAGAACACTATTAATCTATCCTCTCACTAATATCAAATTTGTTAAGATAAGACCTTCTTTGATAGGATATATGCTCTTAGTGTTAATGGGCTGGTATGTTTTTATGTACTTGATTCTATATGTAGGTCTGGAAGCAATTTGAATAAATCATTTGATGAGATCATCTTCTAAATTTAGCTCCTCCATCGCCTGAGAAAACATCAGAAAATCCTCAATGGTAGATTTACGTAGAGCTGAAAAGCATGTAGCATTTCCTTCCCCTATTTATTTATCTATCAAAATAACATTAAGAGTTAAATCACAGCAGTTATTACTAAGTTATAATCATTCATTGTGGACTCCTTCAGTTCTAGAAAGAGTGATTTTTTTTTATAATTGAAATAATAAAAACAGGCAATCATTTGAAAGTGTTGAGCTGCACACAGTTAACTTCAAACCACTATACCCTAAACAAACTTGATTTATCTATTTTATTTTATTTTATTTTTTATTTGCTCGCATTACAAAAAAGATATATTTTTTGTACAAAATAAAAGTGTGCCAAACCAATGTAGCGCTGACTTAAGCATGTACAGTACACTTTACTGTAACATTGAAATAGATTATAGGTATGGTTACTGTAAGAAGAGCCATTTACCATGTGAAAACATTAGACCCATTCTTTTTAACTTACTTTAGGACGTCATCCTGGCCTTTCTTGAAAAAGTTGCTAGCATTGAGCCTTAAAATGGAACAGACAGAAATTTAAAAGTAGTTGAATGATTGTATAAATGTTTCGTACCTTGAAATGCCAGCAGCCATATTACTGTGGTAGATGTCAGCTGTAATCTAACATGGCTATTGGCACTTGGTGGTGCGAAACCAATTTGGCATTAGATACATAGTTCATTCTTGGCCTCGGCATCCCATGTGAGTAAAGTTTAATGGGTCTCTCTTTTGATTCAAAGTTTTTTCAGGTTTTCCTCCCTTCCATAAAACCAAACATCATTGGCTGATTTCCAATTCAATCTGTTAGTTAGATACCTCCAGTACAATTGTTCTAAGGTTCAATAAAAACTAAAGGTCTTTATTTCTTTTCCATTTCTTTTACTATGATGCTATTTATAATAAACAATGACTTGGAAGGGTTTTTGGTCCTGGGTTGTTGTTGTAAGGGTGAATAGCACTATACGACAGATAAATTCTATCTAGTAGGATAAATTCTATCCAGTAGGATAAATTTATTGGATAACATCATTCACAGGATAAGGATTTATCTGTTGGACAGCGCTATCCACCCTTAGTACTATGACCAGGCCCTGGAGATCAGGAATGCTGTTTTCTTTGTGAAATACAGTTATGGACCAACTGAAAGACCATGCATTTCCTGTTTCTCTCTTAGTGTAAGAATTAAATGCTACTTAAGGTGATTAATTTTTTTTCAATACAATAAACTATTTAATTTTAAAGGTTATACCTATTGTGAAAGATTAACATTGGATCGTTTATTAAACTCATGTAAGTAGTGAAATGCCTTTTCTGCCGTCTGCAAAAATCAACATCAAAAAAGCACTGCCTATTGAGTGCTACTCTTGAAAAACAAGGATAATTTAGGAACAATGACAGCAAAAATATTTGTAAGGGATCAGTCTTAAGTTTCCCATCATTTTGTTTGAGCTTTGGTGCATTAAATAAATGACAAACATTAAGTGGCTTATACTAAAGAGAAATATTTAACAGTTATCTTGGATACAATTGAGAAAATAAAAAGTGCATATATAATTATGAGAATGATAATTATTGGAATAATCAATATGAGTGGTGTGTAGTCAAGCATTTGTGACCTGTCTGAACATTGGAGTATAAACTCTTTCACTCTATAATTATTATAGCCAAATTTGTACAATGTACTGTATGTCAAAATGCTACACTCCAATGAGGCTATGAAATTGAAAACATAAAAAAAACTAGTATAGCTAAAAACTGTATATTTAAACTTAAAATTTTAACTTTAACTTTTATTTTACAACCACCACTCCCCGTACGGGGCTCTTTTGTGAGGTTCCTTTCACACACACTACAACTACATTCTATATTTACGACATACTGAAACTCAACTCGCACATTGATTTTTATGGAGGGATGAAATCAGAGTACCCAGAGAAAATCCTGGTGGTAAGGGAGAGAACAGCACATTTAACAAACTCAACTCACATATGATCCAGTCTGAGCCAGGGCTCGAACCTAGACCACAGTGGTGAGAGGCGAGCATATGCCACCAATGCCACTTATTTATTATATTATTTGGAATATGCTGTGTCTGGGTTACACAGCCTCAAGGCATAAGTAGAATTAGATATTTTACTGTATCCATGTTGAAACTTAACTTTTAACTCCCATTCTTATATGAACATGGAATGGATTATAGGTCATTTTATGCTTGTGATAATTATTCATGTGATTACATCAGTTCATCACTAAGTAAGTTATAGATTGATTCAAGACATTGCCAGTGCTGCCATTAGATATGTTTTCTACCAAATATTATTTAAAATAATAATAATAGAGCTGAGTAAGAAGAGTGTCTGGACAAAAGCATATTTGGAAAGTTTACTTTAAAATAAAAAATATTTGAATGGCTAACGTCAGTGCTTGTTTGCAACACTTCATCTTATAAATAATTTATAGTCATAACTCAAGCTATATTTCAAACCAATTCTCACTAGTTAATTTTGAGCCAAATTTCCTTTAGGAGTGATGAGTAGTGGCTATGTATTGGACTATAGCATTATTACTAATTAGATTATTATACAAAATACAGTATAGTTGAATCCTGATGCACTGCTTTGATTACCAAGATTTAATGATTATCGGCTACGCTCTTGTGTTACTACAAATATGAAGTGGTTTGTAATTTATTCATTGTGACTTGATTTTCTTGACATGTAAAAAATAATTATTAATTCTGGTTTAAAAAAATAATGTAAGGCTTAATTTGCCTTGCATACCTTATGACACTATTTATTTCATATAACAGGAGATTATATGTAGTTTTGTATGGTTTCTATAGTTTTCCCATGCTTCCTTAAAAATTCAATTAAAATCTTTGGTCCCAAAATATCATTAATACTAGTTTCTAAATGAAAAAAAATCTAATTAAACTACTAGTGGCAGGGTTTGTTAATATTTAACACTACATCGAAAAATAAGATGCTAAAAACTTAAAAAGGTGACGTTTTTGAAGTAAAGTTTCTTAATGATTTTCTTCAGATATAGAGTTTTGAAACATGGTATTTTTCCACACTTTTTGATCCTTAACTGTTTATAAATATATGATAACCCCTTTTATAATAATTACATGGGCCAGACAACTAACTGTGCACAATTTGAGACATCTTTTTCTGTCAATAAGTTTTGGGAATATGTCTGATTAGTATTTTTTATGGAAAGCCAAAAAGCCAGATGTTATGTGTCATGGTTCTATTGGCCAGACAACTAGCTGTGCACAAGTTGAGACATCTTATTCTGTCCATAAAGATTTCTGAGTTAGTATTTTTCATGGGAAGCCAAAAACGTCAGATGTCCCATTGATAAGCCTATAGTGCCCAGCGTATTCTTCCAGATATTGTTGTTTTATTGTGTCACGGTTCTGTTGGCCAGACAACTAGCTGTGCACAATTTGATGTCTTATTCTGACGAAAACGTTTTGACCGTCAGTCAGTATAAGTTAGAGTTACTAGTATTTTTCATGGAAAAAATAAAGCCAAGAAGCCAGATGTTCCATTGATAAAAAACATGCCCTATGTATACTTCTGTATATGTGTTGTTTCATCATGTCAATGTGTTCTATTCATTTTTAACGGCCTTGGTCCTTATATTCAAGACTGAGGGCACAGTTTTTTCCTATCCAGACCGACTATAGGACAGTAAATAACTTTTTTTCCCCCGTATTTTTTTACCTGTTTTCGTAATTGTTTTGTGTTGTCGTGTAGGGGCAAAGATTACTGGACCGCACACATGGGCAGATACTGACAAAATACCGCCCGCTCAAACAGCCAATCAAAACGCGCGATTTTTTAGGATACCAGACTGGAAAAAAATACCGGACAGTATTTTGTCATAAACGTTATTATATTTCAGCAGTCCTTCAGATGGTTTTGAGTTAACTAATACACAAGTTATATAACAATAGACCTTTTTACCAATATGGTGGCCATTTTGAATTTAATTGTCTTATTAAGAGATTATGGGATGCCGAGGGGGGCAACTATTGGAAAATCTATAGACTACACCAGCTGTCAGGATGTGTTTTTATTTAACTTTTATGCTTTTTAATGAGTAATTATAATTTTTCCTTTTTCTTTTACAGTTTGTGGAAGGATCAGAGCAGCAATAGGGAAATCAAAACTACTAACCACTAAAAAGTTTAAACAGTTTAAAGGACTTTGTGAATTTAATCTGGTAATGTATTATTTCATTATCAACTACTTTCATTTTATTGGTTGTTTTGATTCATCAGCTTTTTAATCATAAATCAAGCCAAGCTTTCGAGCATCTTGCTCTTCATCAAGGCAAATGGTTGTGACAGTTTTACAAGAACAATGTGCGTGTGCTATAGTTAAATGTTGTAAACTTGATCGCTGTAAAGGTTTATTATGACATGGTCATCAGTTTGAGTCTGTTAATAATAATTTGAATGTGTTAATAAAATGATGATATGGTCATGTTTGGTCATGCATCTTTAAGTAATTTGTTCCTGCGAGAAATGAAATCCCTCTATTTCAACCAAGTTGACCAGATGTCTTGGGAACTGCTCTAAGGAACTTATGGTAATTACAATCACGATTCTAACTGTTTAATGCTTTCTTTAGGGCATTGGTAGTACAAATGGCAGAAGACCAACCAATGCTGATTTAGAAGGCTTTTGGGACATGGTTATGATTCAGGTACCATGCATAGGCATTGTTTTAATTTTCTTTTGCCTTGCCTTGCCTTGCCTTGCCTTGCCTTGCCTTGCCTTCTAATTTTGATCTCCTTGCCTCTTCTCAGGTTGATGAAGTTAGTAGTTTATTCGAAAACATAAATGAACTCAGAAAAAATGGATGGGTTGAAACCTCACCAGAAGCAGAGACTAGTGAAGGGCTTACAAGAAAGCCTTCTCTAACGAAGAAAGGATCCCTTACAAGACAGTCTTCTTTTGGTAAGGTTCCTCTCATAAGACAAAGATCCAAAGAAGAAATCAAAGCTGTTGAGGTAAAACAAAGAGCCGCAGCAAGACAGAGACTTGCGGCTGCTAAGAGAGCAGCACGTCAGAAAGCGAATAGAAATAGCAATCCGTTGGACAATGTGGAAATATTTTATTCTCCTCATAAATAAATGAGTCTAGCAGTACAGGATGATTGACAATTAAATTCATAACAGATATGAAATGCTTTTCCTGAAATAATAAAGCAAGACAAGCCTAGACCAATGGATCATGAGAGACACCAAAGGATCCATTCACTGGACAATTTATAGAAAAATCATCTGTGAGACGGATGCAAAACCATTGAAAAAGTCATAGAAGTATTGCTTTAGAAGGTTTTCATTGTGTCCACGGTTGGTGGTAACTAACAAAAGATAATTCAGTTGTTTCTTTTGTTAGCACTACCAACTTGGCCACCATAACCTGGTCCTATGATTCCCAAAAAATAACTCGAGAAGGCCAGCACATACTACCATAGATATCATGGCCGCACATGGTTCAATTAGTGGCTTTAGAATTATCCAATAGACATTCTTCTCAAGGCTTCAGGCATATCCAACTTGACAAGCCATATAAAAATGAGCTAACTAAAGATATTGTGCAGCCAATTTTATCTTGAATAGGGAAAGATTATTGAAGATCATTTACCAGTGATCTTCCGTGAGTTAGGAATCCAAAGATTTGGACTCTTAAAAGCCTACTCTTGGTCTGACAGTCTAGATACATTCTCTTGATTCAAAGTATTCAAACTTATTTACTTCATAGATTTATAACAGTTAACACCTCTTTTGGCATCATGACCACTCAGGTTTCTCACATGAAAAGCTTCTTGCTTTTCGGAGTTTTGCAGTTTTGTGATTTCGATCATCCACTTTCAGAGGATAAGGACAAATCATGGAGCACAAAATATCCATAATTGGCCATCATATCTTCCCGAGTGTATTTCGTTCTGGTGTGTCAATGAGACAGTGAACATAATTAATTTCTAGTCTAGTTGATCCTTTCTGTAGGGAAACTGTGCTGATGTGAAGTGAGTGCTAGGATCGTCCCCAGTTCCTGCATGAGGATGTTGGATACAAACTTATTTGTGATTGTTATCCTGTGTTGTTTGTATATACACAAGTTAGATTTGAATTCACTTGATCCTAGCCTGCAGGCCACGCAGGCCACGCAGGCTATGCAGGCCACAAAAACCTTTGGAGTGAAACTGCATTTCAATCATGAGAGAGAATTTCATCCAAACTACCAACACTGTATCAAGAGGGTTTTTAAAAAAATGAGATATTTTAAAGCCAACATTTTAACTAACTTTTGAAATTTGGATACTAGTATCCTATAAAACACTGTTTCGTGCCTTGGATAAAGTCAATTAAAGCGAGAAATGACCACATTTTATGCTACTTATAATAGTACTTCTTTGTTTTGACTCCATGAAATATTGACGAGTTTGAGGAAGAAAGTAGGGAGGTACAATCTGTTTTGTCTCCCCTTAAACGTCTTCCAAGAATTCTGCTCTTTGTTAAAAGTAAGAGTGAGATATCTAGATAGTCATATATTTTGTATATACCATGATCTTTTATTATAGAAATCAAAAGTATAATGGAATAGTAGTAATAGTAGTAAATATAATCCATAGTAAAATATAACACATGAAACAAAGTTCTTTTATTCACTAAATTTTTGCTTCAGATAGAACACATGTCATAAATATTTTGTAATGTCACTTTTGTAGAGTCACTTCAGTTGTGTTATCACTAGCAGACCTTTCACTGAATTCACTTACAGTATGTGACCATGAAAGAATGCTTCAAGGGGTGGATCCAGGGGAGTGTCCTGCACTGCACCGGACACAGTCCCAAGTGCCTGTTGTTGTTGTTTTTTTTGTACTCATATACCTTTTCTTTTTATTTAATCTTTCTGTTTTTCAAAACTTTAGTCTTACTCAAGATTAAGTGTATAAGATTAAATCTAAGAATAGATATAAGAACAATCTAAATACATCAGATCAGGATTATTGATGACGTCATTATATTGTTTAGGAAATGCATGCGCTTGCTGTGTGCAGTTATAAAGCATGCGGGGTTGGCAGAACATGAGAGAAGTGTTAGAAGAAGCACGACACATGGTGGAATGCTTGTCGACACTTGAGTTTCCTGCCAATTCCCAAGTGCTTTATAACTCTACGAAACATCACAGCAAGCAATTTTGGTTATTTCTTTTATAAAATGCAAATCACAATAACCGTTATTTTAGATAGGAATGATGCAAGTGAAATTGCACGCTTGCTGCCAGCCAATCAGGATGTGAGATTCATAAAGTTTATTTTATAATGCATTTTTCATTTTGGACCCTCCTCTTGCAAAATTCTGTATCCGCCCCTGACACATCAAGTCTAACCTCAACTTGGAGCTTTTTTTGTTTGGTGGTCATCCAAGTGAATTTTGGAAAGGTTTATTGTATTATTATTTGGTAACATGTTTTAGTTTAGTATAATTGACTATTATAAATTGTAGATCCAGCAAATGTCCTTACCTGCTGTCAGGTGTGTTTGGGGGAGGGAGGGGAGAATGGAATTCCAGGGGGTATAGAGAGTGGAATTCCAGGGGGTGGGAGAGAGTGGTGGGAAGAGGGGGATAAAAGGATAATGTACCCTCCACGTAGGAGGTATGGATGTTTTCTGGAACTACATAAACTTCGCTTAAGTATACTTGGAGTTAAGTTGTTAAGGATACTAATAATTGTATTATAATACTATGAAATTGAGTAAGAATACAGGAAATACTATTTAATTCTATTTGAAGATAAAGAATTTTACTCGTAATGAAATCCATGTCAGTACATTGAGTTTCACTTCCAGAAGTGGGACATGAAAAACATTCACTTTTTAGCATTTTATGAATGAGAATACTCATATGAATCGAAATAAACTGTTGTATTTATTGTTTGTATGTCTTTATTTTACCGTTTCATTTCTTAAAATAAAGACAATAAATAGGTGGAAAAACAGTTTGAAAAGCTGGGGAGGGGGTTTCATTTACCAGACCAAAATTTGCAATACCCAGTACACGCATTTCAATGTACATTAAGAGACTGCTGACCAAAACACTCGCTTAAACTGGAAAGAAGTGGACTTGGCGATAATTTCCAACTCTACTCTCTAAAGTCATACAGTATCGCAACTACGTCAAAATCAGAAATTAACACCGAAGGCCCCCGGGGGCGAATCCCAGCCCTGCCCCCGGGGTCTGAGAGGAGGGAGGAAGGGCCAGGTCGGTGGGCTGGCTGGTGGTTTCTAGTGAGTAGTTCAGTACTACAATCTTGATTATGACCATGTTAGAAATAATACAAAATTCCCACCCTGCCCCCTACCCCTGGGGTCTGAGAGGAGGAAGGGCCGGGGCGGTGGGCTGGCTGGTGGTTTCTATTGAGTAGTTCAGTACTACAATCTTGATTATGAAGCCTGTTAGTAATAATAACCAATCTTTTTATATTCAGGGTTGCCTACGTCACAAGTGTTTAACAGTGTAGTCCTGTAGGATCCATATTAGTGTTGTTTATTTTATGTTCTCGATCTTGAATGAAATACTTTTATTTTATGATTCTGTTCTGCAATAATTCTTTAACAATTTTATTACTTACTCTAAATCAATGTCACAATATTAGGGACCTTTTGGTATCAATACAGAAGGATGACTACTAGGAAAATTTAAACAGAGGCATGTTGTGCGATATAGAAACAACTGCACAATCAGTTGAAGGGCTCATCTTCTGGATTGTTTTCTTAAAACAATTATTGTAATAAATAATTTTTGAGAGAGGTAGAGATGCCCATTTGTTTGCGTTGCAAGCATCGTAGCTTCTAGTACATTCATATCCAGGGGCGGATCCAGGATTTTGTTCAGGGAGGGGTGCTGCGCACAAAGTTAACCCAGGGAGGGGTGCACCCCTTAGAATCAAAGGGAAAAACAGTATTGGTTGTCTTCGACGTAGGGGCACAAGGTGGAACAGGGAGGGGTGCACACCCCCAGCACCCCTCCCCTGGATTCGCCCCTGCTATTCCTCTTGTCTCATACACACACACCTGTGTTGATAACAAATGGCCACTTTATGCCATTTTGTCAAATTAATTTCTGCTTATTAGTATTTTTTTACCCCTGTTTTATCTCCCCATACCATGGTGCACAAGCTTAGAGTGGTGGGAACGTACTATTGTTTCGCATGTACGTAAAGAAAGAATCATATACATGTTATGTATGTATGCTTCCTACATATTTATGGTCATATACATGTTATGTATAGCAAGAGAAACGTGAACTCTTGTTTTGTTGTTGTGAATTTTGAAAACTCACCCCCATCAGTTTTGTACTACAACCATGCATTGCCGAATCTTAGTGGTTTTTTCACACTAGTATTTTTAAGCACTATCATTGGTCAAACATCCACACTGGATGTTTTCAGTTTTGTACCGTATAGGTGTGTATGTGAAAGGTACGTTTTTTCAGAATCGGACGTGCTCTTAATATAATATTTCAGTAAGTACATAATGAATGATAAAATCATATAAGAGCTGCATGATTAATACGGCAAATCTTATATGCAACTTTTTATAGACGTGGCGGGAAATGCTCACGTGACATGACAAAATTCCTATCACCTGATGATGGAGGAGTTGTTCAGTACTACTAATACATGGTTTTAGATCTAGATTTTCGTTAGCATATATTTTTTGTTCATTGATATTTATAATATATATAGTTTGTGTGCATGTGTGTAGTGGTGTTTTGGTGTTATTTTCCCCCGTCATTCATTACATTGCTTGTGCAAGTGCAGCAGTTTTTCCCCCTCAAAATATATGGCGTCCTTCAGGATCGCGTTGGCCCCATGTTGGTGGCTCATAGGCGTTTGTATACGCCAAGTTCTTGATGGCAGTTGGGACAAGAATGGGATACATCCTTGAACATGTCCACAAAGAATGGTATAAGGCAGCAACCTGCTACTCCACTGAAATTGAAGATAGAAGCATAAACCGATGAATATAGCGTATGAATATAGGGTAGATAAATAGTGCAGAGATCGTGTACAAGAGAACATGAACTAAGAGAAGGAATCCTACACCTATATAGCCTTGTAACCATCATGTGCAAAGTTTGATGCTATTTTTAGCTTGGAGATATTTTGAGTGAAGAACCTGATTGGTTGATTTCTTGAGGGTAGACGGCTTCCAGTCTTGCAGTAAACAAAGCCTGTGTTTTTGTTGTGGACGTAGCGAAATATGGTGCTTTTCCTGTTCTAAAACGAGGCATTAAATGGAAGCATGATTATCGCGCGGGTATGGTAACCAATTTATAAATAGCATCAATAATTCTAAAATTAGCATCAAAGTGTGCACATGATGGGGCACGGGGATTCCTTCTCTTAGTTCATTTTCTCTTGTCCTGTATACCTATTTATTTCCCCAAAAAAATTATGCTAAATAAAATATTCCTTCTTTTCTTTCTCTCTTTCTTTCTTATATTCTTTCTTTCAGGGGACTTTCAGGGTCTCGCATGACAAAAGCAACTCGCCTCGCTTACACTCAAGCACTCTGGGGACGCAAAGAGTCAGTTGTCAATATTTTCAAAAACAACAGATTTAAATAGTTTAACGTTATTTTGGTCCTGTGATAGAAACCTCTCGAAACTAAATCCCACTGTTGCTTCCGTTTGGATTCTGAAATCCTTTTGTGCAAGCTGACTTATTTAATGAGAATTCCGTACGTCAACACACACTAGCAACCACACTTCAAAATAAGTGGCCTTCTACTCACTGACAGGCTATATTTCTATAACTTTCTTCAAAGTATTAAGATTTTTTTACAGGATTTTAATTTTCTTTCAGTTCTGCCCGTTTTTTTCATGTATACATCTTTTACCTTACTTCTTTTAGCTACATTACTGAAACTTGGTCCAATATTTATGGTTTAATTTCTATATAAGTTATAAAAATGATGATGCAAATGCAAGATGGATTTAAGTGCAAATCTCCCTAAACTTTTTTTCCTAAAAAAGAAGAGAAACAAAGTTTTAAAACTCAACAGATTTTATATCTTTAAAATTGAGAGCAAAGACTGATCAAAAGTGAGCAATATTCCCTAACCGTACTTAGAAATCCAAGTATTTTCCAGCTAAGATTGAACTACGTCTATACAGGTAATTCAAAAAATGTTGTCGTCGACCAACTCAAGTCTACGCGACTGGACCGAAAGGAACTCTGGGTAGTAATCATTGAAGCCGAGTTGACTCCATAATTTTATCTGACTAGTTATGCCTGGTTTACAGCAGCACGAACCTTCGTAGGCGAGCGGGAAGTGTTGAATGAGACGTTTTTTAAATGCCTTCATACTTTCGGAATTGTGAACTGAATCATAACTACTTTGTTTTTCTTTCCCTAAACCCGAAGACATGCATTTGATGGATTGTTACTCGCCATTATTATCTTATTACTAGCGGGAACTATTTAATTCACAACGAATATTTTACCGCTTCAGTGATTTTTACCCATATTCCTTTCGGTCCAGTCGCGTATAGGCTTGAGTCGGTCGACGACAACGTTTTTTGAATTGACTGTATACTCGGAGTTAATTCCGCCCGCGATTACGGTACGAGGATTTTTGCCAGAACTCAAGCTACACAGTTGGTCAATGCTTACTTTAAAATTAAACTACATAACTTCGTCAATAATTCTCTTTTGTTGACAATAAGCAGCAATAATGATTCTGAATTCTATCTTCTAAATTTATGCGATAGTTGGTATTCATTATCCGTTAGACCATCAATCATTGATACGAGTCGGTGTGTGAGTGATTTGAACAAACGTATATATTCCAGGCCAACCTCACCAACTTTTACAAAGAAGAGATAACTAGCTAAAAACTAGTGTGAGCTGCGTCGGTGTTTCTAATGAAACAGTAATGACAAAAAGGTAAATTATACACCGTGAAAAGATGAAAAAACTTACTGACGTTTCGGACGCTAGTCCTTCGTCTTTTACTCCGACGAGGGACTAGCGTCCGAAACGTCAGTAAGTTTTTTCATCTTTTCACGGTGTATAATTTACTTTTTATCATAACTTTTACAAAGTTATCAAAACTTACCCCGCACAGCAGATTACACAAGAAACCAGCCAAGTCATTCCACCGTTAGTATAGGTTGTTTCGGTGATAATCTTCGCTTGACAATAAGGGCAAAACATACTTTTGGCATTGTCATAGAAGTCGTTATTCGGAAGAACGTGCATCACACTGACCGGTTGATGAACGATCGTAGAGGCGTACGAAGGCTGCATTGGTTGGCCTAGATTTGGCGGTGGTTGTGGTTGTTGGGACTGTGGTTCCATCATCGTTTATTTGAAGGCAGAGAATTAGATTTTAGAGAGTGTGGAAGACTCTGGGTTTGTGATGCTCAGGTATTTGCGAAACACCTGCTTTACAGAGAAGTTAAACAAAAATACTCGTGACGTAAAGATATCTTCTTTTGTTCTCCTAGGACATATGGAGACCTACGCATAAGAATTGGTTAATTATGAATGTATTGCTGCTAAGAAACTGGCTAGAACGTAGCTTTAGTGATTAAGTTAAAAACACGTACTGTCGGTGCCGACACGGCGCATGACATGCAAATTAAAAACATCTATCATGCACCCCCATGCACAGTAGAAATTTTTTACCCCCAAACCTCACAGACCAAGAGAAATCAATGTTGCTAATTGGTTCATTCGGGCTAGTTAGTAAGCTATCTGTTCTGTCATTGACAGCATTAATTCACTACAAGCGAACCTACCTTATCAGGGATCACGAATTTAAGTGCAGTTGATTGCGAACTGCATTGAGCTAAACTGTGCTCACAAGAAGACCTTTTGCCTTTTGCTTTTAATGTTTCTCCATTTCAGACCAAGTGTGAGAATAAGATTCTTTTTTGAGTTGTATCCACATTCATGCCTTTTAATGCGCAGCCAAATCTCACGATCTCGATTACAATTCGGAATTTATATGTACGAGTGATGTTGAGTGATGCCTCGCATAAAGGCTCGTCCAATTTTGAAAACTTTCAAAACATCACGAGTATCTATAATTCCGAGTGTACGAGAATATTGTGCGATTTTTTGCTTAGAATATAATCAACGAAATTGAGCAACTTAATTGGGACTCTACAGAGAGTACAATTTGGGATTTAATTGTACTCCTCTTGTCCAATCAGAATCGAGTAATTTTGTTGAGTGTATTATAAAAGAAAGATATGGTACTCTAGGGAATGAAATGTAGTTTAAATTGAGCGTGAGACATTACACCCCAAGACGTTAATATCGTAATCAGTGTTGGCATATCAGTAAATTTCAATCGAGTGCCTAATGAGATCAGTTCGGAAGATTTGTAAAGGGTTTGATAAAGTTAATAATCGGCCATATGACTTTAAATTTTTTGCAACGTAAGAGCGAAAATGTATATAGAGGGGTGATATCATGTTGCAAACCATTATTTTACTGTGTTATTTTTTAATATTCAACTCCGGGATCCAAGGATTTTTTATGTACAGCTTTTTCAAAAACGGTTGAATACTGGATACTCTGCTGAATAGTGCATTCCAAGACCAAAGGGCATTGTGGGTGTCGCTAATTTAAAATATAAATCTCTACATGTAGTTACACGTAGTATATTGTTTCAGAGTGAAATATTTATTTATTTATTTATTTATTATTAAGGATATATAGTCTTTAATCAATAATTAATAATAACAATAATCTCTAATCAATAATTAATAAATTTTAAATATTTATACATTTTTTCAAGATTGTAAAAAACGAATAGAATTTGTCCATTATTTAAATATGAATATGTTAATATATAATACTTACAAAGAAGAAGGAATTATAAGATGAAAAACTGACTAATAAGGAAAATTGAAATATATATTAAATATATAACTATGTATCTTTATCTAAAAATCTACGTTAATAAGCTAAAAATCTAAATTTATAAAATGGCGCTTTCAGCAACCTGAATGTCTAAGTCTATGTTGTTTATATCATTATAAGTTCTTTTTATAGTCCTTGAGCCTCGTAGACATACAAGTGCAGATCTTAACAGAGAGAAACAAGTCTTGGCCCTAATCCATGCCATTGTTTTGTGGTACTCTTCACCTTTCTTTCGGGCTATCAGTTCAGCAAGCCTGCTGTGATATGTTTTGCATTCTTTACTCATACCTCCTGTTGTACAAAAGACAAGGGGAGTAAATGTTCCATGTTCGATTTCGTTTACTCTTTCGGTGTATTTCCGCTTCTTGTCATTTTCATGTAGCTTGTAGATTTTGGGTAGATCTAGATCTTTGTACGTATCTGCATTTGGGTGACAAACCCTTACGTCAAAAAAGGCAGAACGTTGCTTCTCCCAGAAACCTCGTGCATGGATGTCAAGTCTTGCGTCTGCAGCTTTGTTTGCTCCTTTGCTTAGTTTCTCATCTGAGATTGATTGTAACAAGGGCTCAATCTCTACGTCGTTGCATACTGTGCTAAGAAGCTCAGCCTCCAGATTGCGTAATTCGTTGTGACGTTGAATTACGAATCCACCACGTTTACATATCATTGCGTGATCGACCGAGAAATCTTCACCACATACACACTTTGATGGAATGTCTCTGAAAGACCAATTATAACGGAGACGTAAAGCGTCTCTAAATTCTCTCTTGTTCAAGTCGAATCCCATTTCCTTAAGAGGAATTACAGTTAACCAGGTTGATGCTCCTTTCTCTGCGGCTAAGTCCAAGGATCTGGCTGTAATCTTTGGTAGACTTTCCTTCAGGCTTTCAAACGCATCTTTGGATGCTTTTTCTTTCTCAGTGTGACATTTCTGCTTTGCTGTTTTCACTTCAATTTCATCTGGCAACTCGTGAGACTGGGAGATAATCTTCTCCACAAGTGGGGCACTTACTTTGACTGACGATGAGAATTCATACTTTGCGTCAATACACGGGTTAGTAATACCGATACCTCCATATCGTGTCGGTAGCGATAAAATCTTGCGATCATCTTCATCACAATCTTTTTGTGTCATGGCGGGTATAAACACGTCGGAGATGGCAGCTTCTAAAGGTTTCAGTAGGTCTGAGATATCTGGAAGTGTGCGAAGAAAGTACGTCCAGCGATGTTTTAAGCCAAACGTGTAGGCAGCGTAACAGGCCTGTGGCTGTGATAGAGCAAATTCTGCTAATTTGGTGATCTCGTTCACCCAGTTGTCAATCTTTTCCGTGACGTACTCGTTTAGAAACGATCTGGAACCAAGAACTGCACCAAGATGTTTGTGCCCCTCCACTGTTACATTAATGGGTGTATCCTTAAAAGTTTCTCTGACGATTTCTTCTTTTGGTGGCTTTACTATAACCCAGCACTTCTTTGCGTTGGGGAAGTACCCAAGATCTGGTCCGTACTGGTTAAGAGTGTCCCACCATTTTTTAAGATCCGCTGCTTTTCCTACACCACTAGCGTCATCAGCGAACCAGCATTGCTTGGCGTCAGAAAAAGCCTGCAATGTTGTAATAAGAGGCTGCATACTCAACGCGTACATACCCATAGCCAGTGGGTCACCTTGTGTTGTTCCCTCAGCTGACACGAGTTCTTTCCCGCCTGTGATGAATAATCTTGCTGACTGTCTGTACGAGTTGATGGCATAAACTGCAATAATAGGGCAAAGGATTCTGATGTTGTGCAAAGCAGCAGCTCTGTTTAGTGAGTTGAAAGCATTTGATGCATCAATAAGAAGTACGGCATCTGTGTTATCTGCAGCAAAGATAGTATTCATTGCGTGAACTGCAGCTTCATTCCCTGATCTCTGGCCTGCACACAATTGGAGAGAGCCACTGGTCTCGATGACGTCATCCTTTGACACATTCATTACGCACTTTCCAATGATTCTTCTGATTACCTCTCCAACTCCAATGGGTCTTACGCTGCCTTCACCTTTGTCAAGCGGTATCAAACGACTTGCAACTAATGCCTCTATGGTGGTGGGATCTACATATGTTGTACAGAGGATCTTTGTCATTGTGGCTAGTGCTTCACAAAGCTTTGAGGAGGATTGCTTGAATGACTTACAGGCAAGAATTCTTCTGAAGCCATTAGCGTCAATACCTGAAGGGCCACCCGAGCCTTTAGTTCTCAGGGCTGCTTGTCTGATCATATCACCGTCTATCTCACTATAAATCTACTCGGGTATCTCATCATCAATTGGGCCGAATAGCAATGATCCCAATTTCGCTGGCTGTGGTTCAGGATGCTTCTCCTTGAGTTGAGTCATGACGTCATCTGTAAGTGGTAATATGCCTCCGTTTGTTGATTCATTTAAGAAGCGCAATGCTGAGTTAATTTGTCCTTCCATCACAAGTTTTGCAAAGACTTTTGATCGATCAGGTGGACATGTGGTCTTGTGTTTCTTCATGCGACTTTGAATTATCCTCCCCTCGCGAATTAATTGATTGAGCTCACCGACCTTCCAGAGTGCGAGACGTTTCGCCAGAATGCGTTGGTTTTCTTTAGCTTTAGACTTTTTATTTGGCTTTTGGAGACCCACAGCCAACAGAACAAAGGCAGCTTTTAAGGCAATATGCTGTTTGTCAGAGCACGCATTCCAATCATCTATGTGTAAAGTTATTTGATCGATAAAATCTCTACCAGTTCTCCCATAAGGAACTAAAAAGACATTTCTCCTCCAAGTTGTTATTTCGTTGTAAGCTTCTAGTATGGCCATGGTAGGAATATTAATTTCCACGCCTTCTAAATTTTTACCCCAGCAGATTGTAGTTGGTTTGTTAACGTTTGTATATAATGGAAGATTACCAGGCTTACTCACGCTTTCAGAAGAACAATCACTAATTGAAATAGATGTACATGTATTCTTATCGATCTTATCGATCCATTCAGCGTTATCTCTTGGGAGAAGATTAATGTTTGTAATATTCAAATTCGTTGATGGATTCGGTTGACTAGATACATATTTAATTTCGTTCTCGTATTCTATAGAATTTTCTTGTAAAATTGAGATATCAACTGCTGAAGAATTTAGTCTATTTGATGCAGCTTGCTTTTCCTTTGGGTTTTTATTTTTGGATCCTTTAGGTCGACCTCGTTTTCTCGGTTCCACTTGCGTGATCGTTGACTTCTCATTGACAGGTTTTCTAGGTCTTCCTCGCTTACGCTCAGTTTGGCTGTCATTCGCAGAAATAAGGTCATCTTGGTTATTTATCATCTTTCCAGCTTCTCCAAAATAAAGTATTACGGCTTGGATAGTTTAGTTTAGATTCATTATGTTTTAATTGAAGAAATATGGCTCCTTTGTAGGAGCTCCAACGGGACGTCCTTCCTGCATGATAGCTTCTTGAATGATACAGGCCAGAATTGACGGGCCACGATACCAAAACATGAGTATAAACATGCATTGCTATGAATTGTTTTCGATACGAATTCATAAAATCGATTATTCTCTCTTTAAATATAGAACTGTCTTCTCAATTTTACTGAATTTGCGTTTTTCAGTTTTGTGGCCCGTCAAACTGGATGCGCACGCAACCCTAAACTCGTAGAAAACTCGACCTCGTAATAGGCCTTTTGCAGCTAGAGATCACGTGCTTGGATACCGCATAGCAACGCCATACTGGAGAGCAAGCTCTCCAGTAAACAACAGAGATCTAAAGGTCATACAAGCGTGCTTTCAAACGAAGAATTATAGTTAATACAAGCCCAAGAGCATTCCGTTTCTAGATATTCAGTTAATACAACTCGAACTTGTATGTAAAGTGAGGGTTCTAAGTGGAATTCGTCGCGGTTTGGAGTGGAGTTCGTCGCTTTTGCGGCCGGCTTCGGCGTCGGAGTAGAAACAAAATGGCTGCTAACGAAGGTATGTCTGAAAAAAACTATCTTTTAAACAAACTAATCGGCGGCTTTTTATGATAAAAAACGAAGAAGTTAACTTCATACTAAAGAGGGTTTAAATGGAAAGAGAAATTCGAGTCCATACCACTGCTATGATTGATATTTTTACTTAAACTTTTGGGTCTTTTCTACGGCTAGGTGATTCAACGAATGAACAAACTCAGTCTCACGATGAGATACAGTTTTCTTCCACTTCGAAGCCTAAAAAGAAATCTTGCTACCACTGCTGTGTCCCTCAGTGTAATGGTGATTCAAGATATCACAAAGAGCTGCTGTTTCATCGCATTCCGGGTGGAAAAGAAAGCCAAGAACTTCGCAAACAGTGGTTAGTTAAGATTCGAAGAGACGAAGGACCTTATTTCAAGGTAAGATTTTGAAATAAAAATTTAACTGTCATTATTCATTGGTTTTTACTGCCTCATTTGAGCGTTCAGGCTGCATTTATAGTTACCTTTTCTTTGTTTTATCTAGATAACAAGCAGTACGAGGGTTTGTTCGAGGCATTTTGAAAAGGAAGATTACCTTCCCCCTGACAATGCTGGGAGACGATTGCTTAAAAGAGGATCTATTCCCTCTCAGTTTGACTGGGCAGCGAAACCTGTTAAGAGAAGGAAGATCATTCGTAATGTCAGCAGGTAAGGCCAATATTTTCATTCATAAGTGTACTTATGTGCTTGCCTATAAGTAAAGAATGACTCTTTTATTCTTAGAGAAACACAAACTGACGAGAGTGACATTGATGACAACAATGAAATTTCTGAGGCTAGTGAACCCCAAAGACCAACGGTGCAGGAAGAATTAGAAGCACTCAGACTAGAGCTTTTACAGAAAACAAGAGAACTGGAAAACAGTAGACAAGAAATAGCTGCTGCATTGGAACAAGTCAAGGCAGCAAAGGCACAAGCTGAAGTAGAAATTCAGAATGCTAAGCTAGTTGCTGCTAAGCAGCTTGCTACATACAAGTTTGGAGTAGAAAGGTTTTCTACAGATAATGATGCAATAAGGTTTTATACAGGTTTTCCATCCTATGAGCACATAAAATTTTTTTTTGATTTTGTTTAAACCAACTGCAGAGAGAATGATTTATTGCTATGCTACAGGTGAGAGGGAGAGCCGCCCAGGGGCACGAAATATGCTAGTCATAGATGAACTGTTTATGTTTTTAGTAAGACTTAGACTAGGTTTATTTGCGCAAGACCTTGCTCACAGATTCCAAATCCATGTTTCTTCTGTCAGTAGGAAAATAACTTCATGGTGTAATTATTTATATTTTATGTTGGGGAGCCAACCATTGTGGCCTTCAAGGGAGGCGGTCGATCAGTACATGCCTGAATGTTTTACCAGACTATATCCAATGACTAGAGTAATCATAGACTGTACTGAGATTTTTGTTCAGACCCCTAGTTCATTACTTCTGCAATCTCAGTTATATTCTTCCTATAAGAGCAATACCACCCTGAAAGGTTTGGTTGGGATAACTCCTTATGGGGCAGTTTCCTTTGTTTCTGGGTTATATACTGGAGCAATATCTGATAAGGAAATCACTAGGTGTTGTGGTATTTTGGATTTGCTAGAAATGGGAGATTCAGTTATGGCAGACAAAGGTTTTGATGTAGAGGACCTTTTAATTGAAAAGGGAGTAAAGCTCAATATTCCTCCTTTCTTAGAGAGTCAAGCTCAGTTTTCAACAAAGGATGTACAAAAAACCAAAGCAATAGCTAGTGTTCGAATTCATGTTGAAAGGGCCATCAGGAGAATAAAGGAATATCATTTTTTTGATTCTGATGTTCCACTTAATGCATTAGGATCAATCAACCAACTGTACACAGTGGCATGTCTTCTAACAAATTTCCAAGGCCCCTTAATAGCTAATGGCAATAATGGGAATCAACAGTAACTGGTAATAGCTATTTGGAATAGAAATCACATTAAACCCATGAAATGGTACTAGTCTAATAAATACTTATTCCTTGAGAATTTTTTATTTTCTATTGCAGTTATTTTTTCATATTTTCTGCAATAGTTGTATAGTAAAATACCATTTTTTATGGGTTTACTGTGGTAACTATAATAAGTCAACTTATTAGTCACTTTCAAATGCAATGTGGAAATCCTTTCCAGTATTTATAATCTTTTTAGGATATTATTTTAAACATTGGTTTTCAGTGTTCAAAGAAATGATATTATTTTAAAAAGTGTTAAAAATAAAAACTATCAACCTTGTCTTTTGCTTCTTGAAAAAAATCTTTGTCAAAAAGAATTCTCTTGCAAACAAGAAGATTGTCACTTATGTAACTAAAAAAATCACACCATTCAAGGCCAGTCAGGGCTAGCTGGCACTGTACTTGATAATAGTAGATATCAGTTTTCTTTAAAGAGTATTCATTGGTGATAGGATCATTGGTAAGGTATCTGACATTGCCAAAGTCAGTCTCCCCCTCCTTTACAACCTTGATTTCCAACAGCCCAAAAGGATTGGAGCCATTCTGAACTGCCTCTAGGTCATACACCTTACGGTCGGGGCTGCAACCCAGCCATGGACATTTAGGATGGATGATTAGACCGGATGGAAATAAATTAACTGATCCACCCTTCAAGTTGTTAGCATAGGTCATTGCAGCTGTTGGTTCCATTTCAATTCCCCTTCTCATAGGTGCAGTTACAACATGGCGAGATGGATTGAGCTGCTTTACCAAGTTTTCAAAATCTCTTACTTTTTTTGCAACAATTCCAAACTTACTGGCGGTAATGCGTTTGCTTCTCAACACGTGCCACAGATTGTTTGCACTTTGAGTCATTGTTTTCTCCTGGATGTCAAGTGATGCCTCTGTGCTTACCCTCAGTGCATCCAAGGAAGCTTGCTGCTGTTGAGTCCGGCAACTTGAGAAAGTGTTCTCAAATCTGCTTTCAGCAGAATCCAAAGGTAGCTTTGGAAAGTTAGTGCAGCTAAAATCATTTATAACATAGTCCTGGGACAGTTTTTGTTGATAGGAAATAATTGAGCCTTTGGGAACTTTACCAAATTTACATTGCACAAATGAAATGCTTGCAAGGTTCTCTGCACTTGGGAGTATACTAGCTATCAGTGGTTTAGTTTCGAAGTTATCAAAGTCTTCTTTTGTCATTGTTCTGTAAACCTCTGATGGAGAGTAAAGAGTGCTCTTTATGAATTTGCTATAATTTGCACCTATTTTTGGTTTTTTGACCAAGATGTCTTGGATTTCTTTCTGCTCAATCTTTTTACCTCTTGGAATACTCCATCTTTGGGGCATGCTAGTACATGTTAAGGAGTCAGGGACAGAGCGGAGACCAAGCTGTTTGCAGTGGGCAATGTAGTAAAGAAGACCAACTACATGATGGCAGTATCCACCTATGCCAGCTACACATGAGCATCTCCCAGAAGCTGAGCAGTCAGTCAACTTGATTTTAGCTTGGAGTATATATGGAGGCTCGCTCTTTTTCATTGAGCGGTAGCATCGGGCATTTATTACCGCAGAATCCAAATCATAGGCAACTATTAACAAAAGAACAAAGCGAATACAATAAGAGAGTGAACTCAAGAAGCCATATCAGAGGTATACAATAATTCAAACAACCAATGGGTAATTTACCTTTAATATCATGTAAATATCCAGGCTCGGCAAAAAACTTGTAAGCTTTAGAAGTACTCTTACAACCAGACTTGTCTTTTGCGTAATTTTCCACGAACGCAAAGGTTAACTCAGGCAGGGAACTTATATCTTGTGAAGAGTTTTCGGCTGGTGTAAACAAACAAAAGAGACCCAAAAGTTTAAGTAAAAATATCAATCATAGCAGTGGTATGGACTCGAATTTCTCTTTCCATTTAAACCCTCTTTAGTATGACGTTAACTTCTTCGTTTTTTATCATAAAAAGCCGCCGATTAGTTTGTTTAAAAGATAGTTTTTTTCAGACATACCTTCGTTAGCAGCCATTTTGTTTCTACTCCGACGCCGAAGCCGGCCGCAAAAGCGACGAACTCCACTCCAAACCGCGACGAATTCCACTTAGAACCCTCACTTTACATACAAGTTCGAGTTGTATTAACTGAATATCTAGAAACGGAATGCTCTTGGGCTTGTATTAACTATAATTCTTCGTTTGAAAGCACGCTTGTATGACCTTTAGATCTCTGTTGTTTACTGGAGAGCTTGCTCTCCAGTATGGCGTTGCTATGCGGTATCCAAGCACGTGATCTCTAGCTGCAAAAGGCCTATCCAATAGACGACTTGCACCTTAAAAGGAGCAGTTTTGTCAAAATGAAGAGCAGAAATGAATAGAGCATCTCGGTATTAGCAGGGAGGCCGAGTTTCAGCTCATAATAAGCGAAAAAGGAGAAATGGCATTAGATATAACATCAAATGTTTTATGAGGTTTTGTATGGGAAAATGCACTGGATGGCAATCAAAAGCTTACAAGCCAACACTTTTCCCATACAAATCCTTGTAAAATATTTTATTTTATATTCAATATCATTTCAACATCTCGAGCTGAAACTTCGCCCTCTTAATATGTGTTCTTTTCATTTCTGGAGTTCATTGACTCATTTGCTCTTTTAAGAGGGATGGAGTCATGTGACCTCTTAGTGCAAGTCGTCTACTGTTAAATAAAGGTTTGGGTTAGGTAAGGGTTTCTCTCAATAGTCTTACATGAATTGCTAACCAGTTTCAGGGTACTGATAAAAATTGAAATTTTTTATACCAAATATCAAGAGAATATTTGAAAATAAGGAATGTGTCTTTTTAGGTACTGGGAACTGCTCCTGCTTTAAAGTATGGGAATGCATATAAGTATAGATAGTTATATTTAGGATTTCTTTTCAGAATTTTATGTGAAGAAAGGTTAATCATAAAAAAAATTCAAAGATTACAATCAAGCTTTATTTTTGAAGGTGAGGTCTCAAGATAAGAGAGTCAAGATAAGAGAATCAAGATAAATGATATAAAAAACAATATGTGGACTATTTGTTGGTATTGATCAAAAATAGGATCCAACTATACAGCATCTCTAAACCTTATACAAATTCAAACCCACATGTAATAATACAGGTAACAAGATTATGCAAGGTGTTGAACGTGTTGAGTTGTTCATACAGATTGCAGAATAAAATTAATGTCACTTGTATTACTATCTCATGCACAACACATTCTCTTCATTACACATAGTAACTACGTTTTACTGTTTGCAACAAAGATTTCTTACACAGTTAAATGAGTGCTAAAATTAGCAGCATTTGCTCTGCAGCATGCACAGTTTTATTGCATGGCCTTATTGCTTGTATTACTGCACCTTTAATAAAGAGCACTGGATATGATTAATGCTAGTTGCCATCCTAAGATAAAACAAATGCTGTTCCTATACAAATGTCTATCAGTTATGACACCATTGATTAAGAACAAAATTATGCTTTTGAGAAACAACTACAACTAGAATGATTTTCATAAACCTGTAAAATAAATGTCAAAGTAACAATTATTAATACAAACTAGTACAAGTTATTACTCATTAGACTTTCAACAATGAAGTTATAAATAAACTTCAATAAACTTTCACTGAATAAACTTTAATTTTCTCGCTAATAACTGCTATTACACATTATTATGTGTTAATAGAAGTTTATAGCTAAATTTTGTTTCACAGGTTTTGAAAATCACTTTATCACCATTTGAGTCCACACAATGCTGAACATCACTACAAATAAGAAACACATGCAGGATATAAAGAAATGTTGTGTTTTTTTTTTAATCCTAATTTCTGTTTCAAAATTAAAAAAGTAACAGTCAGATACAAGTTTGTGTTTTAAACTTTTGAACTGTTATATATGGATCTCTACTCGTGACTTTACAAGGCTTTGTGGCATATATCATTAAAGTGTAAATAATAAATCTATGAAAGAAAATCCAATTAACAGTTTCTATTTATTAACTATTAGCCACTATCACCCAACTACGACAGTTATCATAACAATACACCAGTGACAAGAATACAAGAACAGCTATTGTATTGCTGGCTTTCACTCAGCTGATAAAAGTTTTGAATCTCATTATCTGATCCACGTGCTGTCAGCCAGAAAGAATTCTATTGAAAACTTGTGATTCGACTGATGAACATTCCACACGAGACGGAATTATGTCACTAGTGCAACTCATGACCAATTTGAATGGCTATTTTCTGTACTGAATAGCCTTCTCACTGTATTTTCACTGTATGAGAGGCTAGTCAGGGTCTTGAATAATAATGGAAGTCATATTTCTATTCCATGTATACGAGCAAGTAGAAGTGATGGCTAAATAGTGAATTTTATGCCTCCTGGGTATTGATATTAATACTGTTCTGGTTGAGTGATAGTGATAACAGCCACTAAATTAAAGACTGTTGCAAACCAGAGTGACGATACTTAACCCATGACATAGAAATAAGTCTAATACTTCTAAGTAGAGTGCAAACTATATATTCGTGAAATAGTGTTAACTAATTAGTACAAAATGGCATCAATAAAACAATTGAAAACAAAAGAAAGAATGTGTTTAGAGTGGCAACAGTATAACCATGAAACTTTAGTAATACTAAATAGCACAATTTCATGCAAATTCCATTGTTTTCTATTGTTTAGTTAGCACTATTTTGTACTATTTAGTAATTAGTGTTTCACGGATTTATTGTTTTTACTCTAGTGTTATTTAGTTGGTGTGTTATTTAATGGATATATATGGTTTACACTCTAGCCTGTGATTACAATGTTGTCTTATATTTTGTATCGACTTTTAAACATTAAGTTCTAGGTTTTGTTTTATGGCTGTTGTCATCACTCTAACAAATGAATATAATTTTACTTCATGGATTTAATGTTTGCACCATAGGCAAAAAGTGTGTGTTTTTTTCTTCTAAGAAGCGTTTTACTACTAAGCTTTTATTCAGGCCAATACTGGTATTGTAAATCCACGGCCATCACATTCTGCTGTAAGATCCAACTTGTCTTCTGCAGTTGGGACAAGAGTGGAGTACGTCCTTGCAGCCATCAATGACAAATGGCAACCAACAACATGGCCAGCTGCAAATAATAAACAAAATGTCATGTCAACGATGATGATAATGATGATGATGATAAGGGATCTTATTTAGCAAAAATGAGTGAAGGCTACTGTGGTGCCCCTGTCCAACTTAGTAATGTTATCTTGTTACCAGTACGCTACTAACTCAGCAGGAACATAGGCAGGGGCCCTCCCCTTTTTGGCAACGAAATGGGACATCGGTAATTTAAATTTTTTTTGTGAAAGTAAAATGTAAAAACACTTTCGAATAAATGTGATAATAGAGAAAAGACTTGTACATTTATTTCTTGTTATTTTATGTCCCACTTTACAAATGTAATACAAATAAATGTGCTTATGAGATGGCATAAATGTGGCATTAATAACATTCTTTTCAACAAGAATAATGTGCATGAAGCCAAATATTTCCCCCCTCATACTGTAGATAGAAACCTATATTTACACAGGGTTATCCAGTCAGATATACAAAATGCAATCTGATATCAAAAGGAGCCCTGTACATCTTATGCTATGGAAGTAAAATTCAAAATTTAGTTTCAACTTTTTTAGAACTTGAGGAAACCACAAAAAAGCTATTTTGTACTAAAGAATGCTATAGCTACCAATGCAAACAAGCTTCCATGAACAGATGTCCTAACCATCTTGTCATCCATTCATATGTAATGTATGTATGTCAAAAAAGTGGTTGGTCAGTACCCGCTCATTCTCAATGGGCAAATTAGTTTTACCGCCATTTGCATTGCTACGCGGCAACCCAAGCAAAAATCGCGGTGTGCACTTTGCAATAGACTGCCATTAATTAAACACATTGACATCATTTACACGTGTGTGATTCAAAAGGTGCCAAAGTGCACGTCACGATTTTTGTCTGGGGTGGCTGCGTAGCAATGCAAATAGGGGTAACTCAGTCCTACCTAGATTCTTGCTAAACATTAGTGGTTAAAATGACAGGCAAGACAAATATGCGCCGACTGACTTGGTTATGTGCTATATTCTTGTTTCCTTTAATGACTCCAGAGTTGCTAAATCATTAATAACAAAGTCTGCCATCATTTTTTATCATATGTTCATTTAAATCAAATTAAAAAAAAGTATATTAGCTTCTTACAATCTGGCATAATTGACCACTATATAAATTATAGCTATACTTTGATAATTCATTTGGTACTGATATTTCATCTCATTTTATTTATTTTTTATTTAGTTACTTTGTGCTTTTTGTCAGGTCATGTACTCCATATTGTGAGACTTATTCATTATTTACTAATTTAATTATTCATTATCTTATCCATTTAAAATATGCTAATATACATATATTTTTTCTGTATTATTCTCCCAAGTTTATTGCCGAATGTTTTTTAAAGCTTTTGTGTTATTTCTGAGTACCTTTTACCATAAACTGTAATTCTTTCAACTTTGTAAAATCTATTTTTCAATATATGGTAATAACGTTATTGTTGTTGTGAAATCGTATCCTTTACCTTACTTTAAAAGGTAAAGTAAAGTGACTACATTTAATGTTGGCAGTTCCTTCAATTGAGATTCAACTGCTATCAATGGAAGCCAAAACTTTGCACTTAACCTCCTTTTTTTTAATCAGTGCTCTGTTTTAATAATATCCAAGGCGAAGCTACACAGATTAGAGAGAAGTTATTCAAAACAGGCGTGAAGATCCTGAGGATCGAACCGTGGACCTCTAGCTCCGAAGGTCGTGCCCTAACCAAATGATCTACACCTTTCATTAACGAATTTCAAAGTCAAACTGGGGAGGCTAAGGGAGGAAGAGGCCATTTTACAACCAAAAGTCTGCATAAAAAAAGCTTTTTAATATGATACAGCTAATTTACGTCACATGTTCTACCAATATCTCTCATGTTTTGATTGGACTTTCGGCAGCAAAAATCTAGGCTGCAACTACACTCAAAATTCTGGCAATGGATGAGTTCCCAGTAATTTGATCCTGCGTTTCACGCAATGCATCTATGGATTGCCAGGGGGCAAACAAACCAAGTCGTCACAAGAGATGTATGGGGAAGAATCATATTTTCCACTAAAGTCTGTGATTTGGTAGTGAATACTGCACTTTATCTCTCTAATTTTATCGGATGTGAAGTCAGAAATATGTATTCATCGAATATGTGAGTTTTTTGTTTGAATAGTGTGATATTACAGTCGGAAAACTCAATTTTCTCGCGTAAACTAGATTGTGAAAGTACATAGTGACACTTTGACTAAATGACTCAAAATAGCAAGATTTTTGTGCAGACATTAATGGAATTACTCAAGAAGATTTAAAATTTAAAGATTCGAAAGCTACATTTGAATTCCCAGAATAACTTACTGTTCACACGTGACAAATTAGCTCTAAATATCATTATATGTGTATGTATAAACACATACACCGTTCTCATAATGGCTGACAAGCACACGAAAACGAGGTCATTCAATCATTTTGCAAGGCTGAGCAAGGCTGCTTATTCAAAATAAGGTAGATATTGCAAACTTAGGCAAAAACAAAAGGTCAAATTCTATAATCTTCACAATCTTAATGATGAACCATACACGTTTTGAATTTCAAGAGGACAAAACCCTCAAATTTTAGGTAATATTCCATTATTTTTCAAAGTTTAAGACAGTTCTGTTCATTAGAACAATGTAAAAATTTGTTCTGTTTGTTTTATGCTCAATTTTAACGATAACTTACACACCGTAGAACCTGAACGAAAAAAGTTTTTCCATTGTCTACAATAGTTTACTACGACAACTTTTATCAGTATTTTATAAATATAGTCTAAGTTACATGTTCGGAGAAAATTACTCATGTTTCTTCCTTAGTGTTGGTTTTATGATTTTCCCCCAAAATTGTATAAACGCATGTCATTCCGGAGTGATTATCTCAAAAACAAGCTCCTGACACCCCATTTAAAAAAAATCAGCATTAAATTTAAGGTTAGGAAAGTTTCAATTTTCAGTTTATCATTTATCAAAGAAGTCAGCCACCTTAAGCTTTTGTCGTATTGTCTGATGCACAAGTTTATAGCATGTTTTATTGTATGGCAAGGTAATTTCATGCGCTATGATTGGTCAATTTGCGGTCCAATACTTACGGTCTGGACCGAAAAATGAAATGGTTCACTGAGTATACGTACTTATGATCTTTTAAAACATTCAAATCTTCGTTATAAAAAACTATTTATTGATGAAAATCATCGGGAAACCTTAATAAATTATTAAAGATAACCAAAAGAATATTAATATTCTCTTGAGATAACTGAAAGTCACTGGAATTTGATGTAAAACTTAACATACGAGCGACAAGCTCTTTCAATCAAGGCTCTACAGTATTTTTCATCTTGGTTGTGAATATCTTGAAGTCAAAAGGAATTTTTGAAGTACGACAGTTTTCTTCTCAACTCATGTTGAGTTCTTGAGGTCTTCTTTTGATGCCTTCTTTGCTTTGCATTTACATGTTTTGCAAAAGAAAGCCTCACTTTTGTTAACTAGTATTTCAGAAAACTTTAAACTATAGCTAAATTCTTTCAAAGTAAACTTAAACTTCTCTTTCTGAGCGACTCATACACTACATGACTTGTGGCACGTACAGGAAGTTCTTCCAATGCAGTGCTCGTTTGACATGTGTTGTCAACTTTACTTTTAATCTCAATGCCTTGCCATACAATAAATATCTTATTAACCTCGTTTGCCCAGTCTGTACCTTAAGTTATGGATCCTCGTCTTTTTCCACTTTTTCATGGCCCCGCTACGCGCTTAGGCCATAAGACAGTGGAAAAAAACTCGGTCCATAACTTACGGTACGGACCTCGCACTCGGTTAATAAGAGCTATTTACCAGACTCTAGGCAGACAAACTTTGTGATCTAAACATAGCCCTTTTATATTGAAAAATCTTAAATGCCATATTAAATTGTTTTTAAGATGATAGACCCTTTATTGTTAATAAACTTTGGCTTTTAGCTAAGCTTAGTATTGTAAGATCTTTTATGATAATTTTTAGTTCCTCGTAGACCGTTTCTCGTCCACACAGAACTTTATCGTAATAAAAAGCATCTCGATTTAGCTTAAATTATCCATAATAATATTATTTTTCTATAATACAAGCCAGTTTTTCCATCTCTCTGTCCCTAACCTACAGAAGTTAAGATTTCGTCATCAACAAGCTAAGGTATAAGGTATCTTCCCAGTTCTAGAATATAGCTCCTGTTTCACTTTTTGCTTAACAAGTTAAGAGAGTAAAACCAACAACTAAACTTAAGTATATAAAAACAAAGCCTCAAAGGCAAGAAAACGAGGAGACATTCTTTAGCAATACAGGCGCTTATGAGTGTTTTAACTAACTAGAAATCTAGAATACTTACAAGACAAAGAAGAGAACAACACAAATAATCCAAGCTAGAGAGCCAGGCACGTATTCGGTGGCAGTGACGATACTCGCTTGGCAGTGAGGGCACATCATCGCCACTGGAGTCTCCCCAAAGAACGCCGGAGTAATGACAGTAGTTGTAGGCTGTGTTTGGATGATTGTGGTAGTGTTATGGGACTGTTGATGATGAGCTGGGTAAGGTTGGGATGGAGGATAGCCTTGTTGAGGGTACCCAGGCTGTTGTGGAGGGTATCCAGCTTGTTGTGGTGGATATCCAGGTTCTTGAGGAGGATAGGGATTTTTCTGTGGATCCCCAGGATATGGTGGTGGTGCCTGAGACATATTGGATTCAGTTATTACACTGCTTCTTGGTAAACTTTGCTTAAATTCCTTCGATATTTTCTGCCCTTGATGGATCCTCAATCCGATATCGATTGACGCATCCCTAAAACAAATCACGTGATCTTCACAGTCCGCCCACGCTTGTCACGTGATCAGGCTTTCAGCCAGCCTAAAATTCGATTTTTAAATATAATTGTTGTGCTTTTAATTCGTGTTTTTTGTGCGTGCGTGTGTGGCAAACCCACAAATCCCACAAAATATTGCGGTGTTCATAAATACTAGTAAATACGACGCATATACGGGAGCCCCTTTTTCCTCTTACACTAGGATGTCACATCAAAACAATCTTCAACAATCTATGGTTTAAACGCAAAGGATCATGGTCATCGGACGGGGTCAAATCAACGCAAGTTCGTACCTGTATCAATCACAGGCAGCCCAAACAAGGTTCCTGTGTATGGTTTATAAGGAAATGTATGGGAGTTATGATTAAGGTCATGAAAATAAAATGTTTCACTCAACAATTTGCCTCAAAACTTGCTGCAGTTGTTGCTTTTACTTTTATCAGCCTCCTGGCGACGTTTCATCGCGATTTGAGGCCGTTTAATGGTTTTTTTTCAAAATCCGCTTTTCTCTAAAAAAACCCACTAAACGGCCTCAAATCGCGCTGAAACGTTGCCAGAAGACTGAACAAAGTAAAAGCAACGACTGCAACATGTTTTGAAGCAAATTGTTGAGTGAAACATTTTATTTTCGTAACTTTATCATGGCTCCCATACATTCCCTTATAAACCATACACAGGAACCTTCTTGGTTCCGTTCTTATTTACTGACGAGGTCTCAGCTGTGCAGTGTTAACGGAAGTCTGTCTGAGCCTTGTACTGTGAGCTGCGGTGTACCACAAAGCAGTAATTTAGGCCCACTTTTATTTCTCCTGTATATTAATGACTTACCAAATTGTTTGGCGCAAGCCATAACAAGAATGTTTGCTGATGATACCAGCATCAGCGTTCATGGTAAAAATGTAGGAGACTTGGAACCAAGCATCAACACTGAACTCACTAATATACATCAGTGGTTGTTAGCAAATAAGCTAAGCTTGAATGTAGCGAAAACGGAATTTATGATTATTGGGTCCCGCCAAAAGTTCACAGCGCAATGCGATTCCACTATTAATATTGCGATTAATGGAGCTAGCGTTAAACAAGTTGATCACACCAAATCTTTGGGTGTCACTATCGATAAAAACCTTAATTGGTCAGAACATGTTAACAACATTTCGAAGAAAATCTCTTCAAGTATAGGGGCTCTAAAACGTGTTCGCCCATTTATTTCGACCGATAGTGCCATCCAAATCTACGAAGCCTTAATTCTACCCAAACTGGACTATTGTAGTGCAGTTTGGGATGGATTAAGTGATAAACTATGTGTTCAACTACAAAAGCGTCAAAATCGAGCGGCTAGAGTTATCACAAGATCTAACTATGACATAAGATCTAGCCATCTCCTTGACCAATTAAACTGGGATACACTTGCAGTTCGTCGTAAAAAACAAAAAGCCCTACTAATGTTTAAGACGATGCAGGGACGTACACCAGTTTACTTACAAAACCTTTTCTCCGACTACCATACTAAATACAACCTTCGAAATCATGATCATAAACTGTCAATACCTAAGCCACACACTGAATATCTAAAACGATCATTCAGCTATAGTGGGGCAAAATTGTGGAATGACCTACCGTTAAATATAAAAGAGGTCAAGTCAGTACGAAAATTTAAAACGGAAATTGATAGTTTGTACAGTAAGAAAAGTTGTAACTAAGGGCTCCACGGCAAACATGTAAAACAGTAACTAGCTTTTTAATCGTAAATCTTTACTTTTAAATATTTTTAGGCAATCGACTGATGTTTTTACCGTGGCAAAATAAAGAAGCTTCCTTCCTTCCTTCCTTCCTTGTTTGGGCTTGTTTGGTTTGGACCACTGTTTTGACATCGCCCCTAAAAAGCTCCTGTTCTGGTTACGTGACTCGTCTTTTTTTTTTTTTTTTTTAAGATTTAAAAATCTGGGTGAGGGGATGAAGGGGGAAGCCCCCCTCCCCTTCCCCGTTTTTTGATTTCTAAACGGTAAATAAATTTTGTTTTGTAAAAAAAATGTAATGCCGTTTTTTATATTTATCAAATCAGGCCGTTTATTTTGGTTCGGCTTTTCGGGGGCAAAAACAAAATGGCGAATTTTTGAGAATTTTTAACTCAAATTTCCCCCCCCCCCTCCCCTCCCCCGCAAGAAAAATCCTGGCTAACTGGAATTACATGATATGACTATTGGTATACCTTTTTTTTCTCGAAAATTTAGCTTTTAATACATTAGTCATTTTAGTATGTACATGGTCTTATATTTACATTGCATTGCACCATTTTCAGCTGAAACAGCCATTCAATACTCTGTCGCTCACCTAAACTCTTCTACCCACCCCTTCTGGAGAGATATCTTTTGATAGCTTATAAATGAGGATGGCGTTATAAGATTAGTGTCTTTTAAATTGAACTAATAAAATGCACAGCAAATCCCGTTATTTTTCTGAAGGAGTGAGATTTCCCTGCCCTGCATGACGCGGTTTGCGCAAGAATCGAATTACTCTTAAATATAATCGGAACAAACAAAAGTTAAAAATTATAAATGAATGAAATCCGCGCTATACGGGGCGCATTCCTACAAATTTTCTCAGCTGTTCAAAAACAAAAAACGTCACTACAGTGTGCGGTCCTATCCTCATCCAATTCGGTATGAACCCTTTATAAAGTCCAAAGACACCTTCGTGTTTCATGATCTTCAAGATACAGTCAAGTGAATTCTTATAAACAGTTGGTCGCCCCAAGTTATCTTTTGCTTGGTTCATGACACGTGTTTTCACCACATCGACAGGAGAGGTCGTGCACGCAGTAACAAAACCAGCCGTGAACGACGACACCACATGAAGTGGTGGACCTTCTTTCATAATGTGATTATTAATCAAGGTATGTTTGGTATGATCGTATGAAGGAATCTGCGTTGCTGTTAATATAGCAGCACGCTGAACAGTAGGACCAACGCCCGTCCATAATCCCCGTACACCCTCTTGTCTTAAAATCGTTGCAAACGCATGGAACGTATTTCGATATCTTGATTCTTTACCAGGGCCTACAGCTTGAAATCTTACTTTTACTAAATCAGTTGGGGTAGCGATTGCGCTTCCGATGGTACCAGATATAGCACCAGAGGTGATTTTCTTCCACAGTGGAGTATGGGCAGGATCAGTGGCACCAAGGGCAACCTTCAGAGGCTCGTAAGCACCAAGACGTATCGTACTGTAGGATGACTCGCGCAATAAAGAAGGGAAAAGCCTAGAAAAAAAATTAGCTTCATATGATTAACAGCATGAGACAATCACAACAGAGCCCTAAGCTCTATACTAGATAAAAGCCCATCGAATTAGAATTTTGAAATTAGAATCGCAGGAGGGACTGGGGAAGAAACACTATAGAACCCGAAAAGAAACCCTGAAGCACGGGAGAGAACCAACAACCAAGCAACTATATACTCACATATGACACCGAGCCCGAATAGAACCCGGGTCGCATAGGTGTGAGAGGGGGGCATCATTAGCAGCGCACACTACCGGTGCTCCCCTAAAAATAAATCAGCTCTACTAAACCATCATATAATAGATATATAGAGGTAAAATATAAAGTGTGTATAACCTGATCAGTGCGCTATACAATTTATATAAGGGCATCGAACATATAGGCTCTAGATCAATGAGCTTTCTTGAAAAGGTTTCAAATACTTCATACTAGTAGTATCACTTATAGCTGACGTACTCACCCCTTATATAATCCACGCACGCCCTCTTCCTTAAGAATCCGTATTCCCCCATTCAGAATTAAAACCATTGTAGTAACGATTTTTGAAAATGTTTTTACTCCCATGTCGAGCTCCAAGCTCGTTGTCCAACTGCATGCGGATTTTGATGACATCAATTGGATTTGTTGCTAGGTGGGTGGAATATAGGTTTATTTGTCATTACACATTTTTTTAAAGTACTCCCACTTACATAATACGTGCTCTTTGCTTGAATTGTTTTTTGTTATGAGGGGTCGGGTAGGGAGCTTTTTGGGTTGAGTATTGAATGACTTGCATCCCCTCTCCTACCCCCTAATTTTACAATTAACGAATCACTCAGACGAGCGAGTCGCAGAGTTAAATTCAATGTTTTGGTACTTTTCGCTACTAGTAGGCTATAATTTATAGAAATATATAGTAGTAGCTCATCCAATCAGAACTCAGCATTGATGATACACAGTGGCGGATCCAGAACTTTAAGAGGGGGGGGTTCATTTTTGCAAATCTCGGCACAACAATAACGTTCTCTTGCATCATCATTTTTCCAATGAGGCACATCACTGGCCTAGGGGCGCTCCTGATAAGGATAACCTATCCACCAGTCCCATTTCATATTAAATCTCATGAGTAAGTACCATACTTTTATTTATTTATTCAAAAAATAAAATAAAATCCAAGGTACAAGCCGGTAGGGGGGGGGGGGGGTTCATTTGCACCCAATGAACCCCCCCTAAATCCGCCACAGATACATGACCACTACTAAGTTGGATTACTAGTAACTAAAAAGAAATGGAGTTTCCAAGGCCCAACATTCGTTGATTACCTGTCATACAGTCATAAACTGCCGCCCAATAAATTGAAAACTAAACATAACGAATAAATGTTTCCAAACACAGGTTTCTAATTCTTACACACGGGTTATAACCCCCTGGGGTTAAACAAACCGCCATTATGGTGGTGATAATTTTGAAGAATTTCACTTACTTGTGGCTCCACACATGTTCGATAGCCCACTAAGCGCAAATCTTGTTAGATTTTCCGACTTCTTCCTATTTATAGACATTTTTCTTAGTGAAATTAGCGCGTAGTTCGTGAAATTATAAGCTGAATGTGTAGCTACTCTGTTTACTGGCGTTATATCGCTTTCAGATATGCATAAATAATGAATGCGCGCGTGATTTTGTTAGTAACGCAATAACCTATTTTTGAGTCACGCGGCAAGAAAAATTATGGAAAATCATCAATATAATCATACATGAGTGTAAAACTTTTTTCAAACTTTGTAGTTTTATATTACATTAACTTCTTATCGGGCTTGGGTTGCCTTTGGCCACGCAACAGCTAAATATTTTAATAAATTTTCAAAAATATAAGGAGTCTAAGAACAGAAAGCAAGTCAAATCTATATGGGTCGCTACGGAGGTTATTTTCTAACACGAAAGGAGATTAAAAATAAAACAAAAGAATAAAGTTTCTTCAAACTTTCATTTCGCGTGACGAAAATATCTAAAATTTACATTTTGCGACCATCATGACCGTCATGTGTCAATCACCCTCCTCCCACCCAATGGGAATATTTGAAGAAGAATTTGATCCGAATCAAAGAGAAGAAATTAGTAGATTGTCCAATCAGAAGCGAGAAAGGAAACTTCTAAGGGGGTAGCCCAGCCCTTGGGTTGTGTTCTTTGCCGAGCGCTTCATCTGCGTTAGGAGGGAGGGGAGAAAGAAAAAAATGGCAACTACAGTAGCACACAAGGAGAGTGAGGCAGAACTTTTCAGCCTCCTCAAGTCAGCAAACCTTCTCGACTACTACAGCAACTTTATCGAACAAGGCGGCGATGACATCCACCAGTTTTGCGATGCGACCGAAGAAGAGTTCAAAGAGATGGTTTGTTTGGTTGGCATGTCGGCCAAGCCGCTCCATGTGCGACGACTGCAGAAATGTTTAGTTGAGTGGAAAGCTAAGAAAGCTCGGCGTGGGGATCAAACTCCGGAGAAATCTAGCTCCTGGATAGATGGGTGGACACCAAACCAGTCACCCAATGTACCTAGGACGCCAACTGCTATCGTTACGACTCCTAGCAATGTTTCTTCTCGCAAACGAAAAGCATCGAGCGGTTCAGCTGGAAAAGAATCGACCGAGAAGCGAGTTGTCGAGCTCAAACTCCCGCCAATGGACGTCATCATTGACTGGGAAAAGCTGGACCCTGAGCGGCAGCAACTCATAAGGGAACACTCCAAGATCTATGGTCGGGATGAGAAGAAAAGAAAGAGTGATAACTTGAATTGCCACGAGCAAATGATCAACGAAGCAGCCGCTCAACTTTGTCTTCGAGATCCGACGCTTCTTGTTCGTAGAGACGAGCTGTTTACAATGGCAAGACGCGTCGTCCGAGAAAGTGGATTTACCTATGTCCATGGACATTCCAGATCTAAATTCATCAGTCCTGGCTCAGAAGAACATATGCTCGATACATATGGTGAGTACCAAGTCTCATTTATTTGGGATTTTAGCTTGGTTGTTTTATCCAAGGTTTTGCTGTGTGTTGCTTCATCTTTCCAAACTCAGCAATCTCAAAGATCGACCAATTTCCAATGCTCCACACAGTTTGATCGCTGTAATTTTTTTCATACAAAGAAATAACCCTTATTTTACTATGAATTTGACAATTTTCGTAGCTCAGAATGCCTAGAATGTAGTACGTTTGAGTGAGTGTCAGATTTCAGCCTGGTATTTCATGTCTGTAGTACTAAATTCATCACGTGTATAATTCAATGTGGTTGAAGTGTCACTTTCACAACGTTAGTTTCAAATTTATAAGGAAAGATATTGAATGATATCTATTTTTGACCCCAAGTTTTAAATATCTGTTGATTTATTCGAGAAGTTTATTTTGTAATTCAATTATGTTAATTGTGTTTGGATTTTGATGTACAGTTGTTTGTTTACATGTATATACAAAACGCAGGGGTAGATCTAAGGGGTGGTTTGAGGGTTTGACCGAACTCCCTAAACCACAAATTACAGTCAAACAAGCTCACACGTTGACCCCTAGATTCGATTAATGAAATCATTAGTCAATTATTCCTTTTACACGTACGAACCAGAATAATGCAATATTGCAATATTCAAATGAAAATTCAGTTCATTATTCGACTCGTGATTAAGAAGGTAAATCATCTAAATTACAGATACCTTTGAGCAGAAGTCGCTCTCTTATTTCATAAGCATACACACTAGGTTTTGTAATTTCCATGCCTCAATTACTTGGAGGATAAATTTTGTAGGGAACGCTCCCGCCTTGAGCAAAATGGAGACACAGTTCCATGTCGTCGATAATGTTGAAGTATTTTCTGGACTCCCCGACTAGAAATTTTCAGTTGTCACGAAATTGCTTTATTGGACAATCTGCTATTGCTGAGATTAACAATTTCCTGTCGAATAATATCAGGTTAAGGCTTTCCCGGCACATAAACACAGCCAAGACTATTTCTGGCCGCCATGTTTTCTTGGTCTTCCGGCTGTGTTAGCACTGATAAACCAATCAAAATGTTGTATATTGAATTTAAAGTTGATTGGAATTTTCATATCTTCATTTTCGACGTTGTAAATTTCAACTGAATAATGAAATCAAAATTCGAAAATTCAAATCATTAATCGACTCTAGGGGTCAACGGGTGAGCTTGTTTGACTGTAACCCCCTAAATGGAAAATACAAACCCCCTTTTTAGGCCATCTATATACCTACATTAAAATGGTTAGTGATTATTTGCATTTTCTTTCATTTTCCAATTTTCTGTTTTTAAAGTAAATTCACATGTAAAATGATTAATAATGGTAATTGAACTGAGTGGAGTGCAATTTGGTCTGAAATCAAACGCGCGATTACAAAATCACACGACCGCATAGCTGGAGTGTGATTTGTAATTGCAAGTTTGATTTCAGACCAAAATTGCACGACACAAAGTTCAATTACCACTTAATCATATCCTTTTTGTAATCATACATAAGAAATAGGCACAATAAAGAGTGCAGAATAATCAGTTTAATGTAGTAGAAGAACTAAATGCGAACAAAAAAAGACATCTAAAAAAACTTTTTTTTTTGTTTTGTTTTGTTTTATTGTTAACAAAAAATTTCTTTAGAATTCGATTAAGAGCTCCTAAGGATGCGATTGGGAATTAATCGCACTCCTTTGAACCAATCAGATTGCAGGATTTGGTAGTGATTACAAAAAGGATGTGATTAAGATATAACATGCACTCTGATTGGCTAGAGAGTCTGTTTAAATATCACGATATGAACACTTAAATTTGCATGCTTTGAAGCTTCTGCAGAGAGTGTGGTCCATTAAATTTAGTAAGTTGCAGGGCTTGAAATAATGGCCAATCAGTTCAATGCCATTCATGATTACAGGCCAAATTAGTTTTAGCTCAGTCATATCTCTTTTTCAGTTAAACGTTACTGGTCAAAATGACCGGCAAGGCAAATATTTGACTGGACAAGTCAGAGTTCTGGTCAGACATTGTCCGATGTCCAGCCATTATTTTAAGCCCTGAGTTGTCAAAAATGGAAGATGAAACAAATTTTTCCAAATTTGGACATATATTTTTAACACTTATCTTGAAAATTAACGCTAAGATCTGACGTTTCAGAGTCATCTTGACTCCATTATCAAAGTTTAATAACCAAAGTTTCGTCTGTTCATATGTTGATTAATCCAATGTAGCCTTAACCTCATGTCTGGTCATTGAGCAGCTATCATACTTTTTGGTTACATTTAGCTAGCACAACTATAACGAGGGGATGATTTTTAAGGATCATACATGAAAACTGTTGGATTATGTTGGCAAATTTAAAAAATATGTATTCAATGTTATTCTGCAATCTGCCTGGTGAGCAACAACACTAATCTTGAAGGAGTCTCTGTGGTTGAGTGAGGCATGGGTGGGCTTATTACTAATGAGATAAAAAATAAAGATAGATCTTGTTTTATATTTTGTTTAACTCGCATGTCCATTATTTTGGAGTTCTCATGTGACATCAGTTTCTAGGTCTGTTCTTTTCTAAAGATTTCATGAGTTGGTGGGCGATGACCTTTTAAACATGCATTCTGTTTTCCACTTGCTTGTCTTGTTCATATCAATTCAGTTGCAATATGCAACAATATCATTAGTAGTGTCATTCAAACTTTAGCAATTTTTATTACAACATTGAATTCATTGTATTATCTAGTTTATATTTTAATGTTTTCTTTCTGCTTTCATTTTAGTCCAGGACCTCACTGAAAAGCACTTTGGTGAGAGAGCCTTCCTGGCTATAAATACTATTTTTGTTAGCAATGCTTTGTAAGGAAAACCCCTAACTTATATTGCATAGAACCTTGTGATTTCATTATTTGAGAGCTTTTAAATAGAAGCTTGACAAAGTTATTTAAAACTTTTTAGAAAAGCTTTTTGAATCTCACAAGAAATAATCTATACTACCCAATTCACTCGACTGTTAGCACTGAACCTTAGCACCACCAAAATAAAGATTGACCGCATTTGGAATTTCGGCTAACTCATGTGACCAATTGGAGAGCTCACATAAGTAAATTAACCAAAAATTCAAACCACAATCGATTTATCAATGGGCAGTTCTAACAGTCAAGTGATTTCGGCAGTAAATTTGACTCTCATCGTTACTGAGTCTAGAAATTTCTTTAGGTAAACGACCTCATCAATCTCAAGTGAATAAACACAAAAGGATAGAAAGGCTAACAGAAATTGATAACCTCCTGCAGAAGAACAAGGAATTACAAGAAGACATTTTGAGAAAGATTGAGGAATCAAGAACCTTGTTAAATGGAACAGAGGTAAAAGATTAGTATTTTATGCAGTTTCAAATGTCAGGATATTGCTCTAATTTATTCTGAATGAATATAAAATTTCTCCAGTGTTTGTTAATTCAACACTGCCCTGCAACCCTTACTCCTCTCCCACACCAAAAGATAATCCCACTTATAATAATTTGTTTTTATCTTGTTGATGTCAAAAACTTTTATGAATAAGCTTCTTGGGAATCAGGATGGATGTACTGATGAGTATATTTATTGTCTAACCCTTCATAGATAGGTTTTACAATGCATTTGATACGTAGGCCGAACTTCAGTAGGCAAAACTTATATGTACGTAGGCAAACCTCAGTAGGTGAAACAATGCATAGGTGAAACTATCGTAATTCATTCAAATGACCATATCTCAGCTGACATTTGACCAATTCTCGTCAAGATTGGTATGCAAACAACTTATTTGATTGTCTATAGAAATTAGAGATCAAAAATAATTAACGTCAAAATTCATTTTTTCCTGACATCACACTTGAGTGCTCTATCTGAAATGACTAAATTTATTGGTAATGAATTTTGTCCTTATTGATTGAATTCTAGGTCAATAGTTATCAAGCCGAACTGAGCAAACTTCAAAATGATCAAGTTTCACTACAAATAGAACAGAAAGATTTGCGCAAGAAGCAGCGTCGGTCAGATCGGTATTACAGCAACAAGGAACCCAAAGATAGTGATTCTGGAGAGGGTGAAAATGCAGATGGGGATAGACAAGAGGAGGTTCAGGAGGGTGCTGGTGTTCATGGAAGTGGAGTCGAGGAAGGTATAGATCTGTTTTGAAATTCCCCAGCCCTATCATGGCTTGAACTATCATACTACTTAAATCACTAAACTCTAAACACCACCAAAATAGTGATATCTCACATTATGCTGGTAGTCAACTATTAACGCTGCTAAAGTAATGGTCTATTGATTTTTGAATTTTCTTTAACTCACATGATATTTCAAAAATGTTCAATGTTGAAGCTTTCAAAATGGGGAGTAATTGAAATTCAAAAAGTGATCAATAATTCTTAGCAATGTTTAGTGAGTTTAGTAGCAATAGCCAGTCAACAGACGACCTGAAGCCAAAATTGGCACTAGTCTGGCTAAATAACTCCTAGGCCAGTCTTGATCACCATGCCATCACATTGACTGATCATACAAATTTGAAGTGGCTGGTCATCGGTCATTTTTTTTCCCCTTTCTATCAAGCATTTTTGTTATGGGTAAATTGGTAACCTAATTTTACAATTTTCTTTGAATTTCTCAGCTTTTGTTGAAAGAAGTGAAGTACAAAATGCTTCTCATGCTCATACTCAAGCCATGGCAGTTCAACAGCAGCAGCAACCAGCTGCAGTTGTCACAGAAATCTTACAGCCAGCTTCAGGTATGTTCTTAAATCTACTTATATTTTACAACCATCACACATGCTGTAGCAGTCCGACCACCATTAGAGCAGTTTCTGTATGACTGTGAAAACCTCACAATACAAACATGGTTGTGACACGGCTCATCATTAGCTAAACATTTTCTTGCAAAAATCTCTACAGATAATACAGCATCAACAACATCAGTAACAGAGGATGAATCTTCTGTGAGAGCTTTGTACAGTGCTTTTATGCCAAACCAGATGACAAATGAAGAACATCATCAAGCAGCCGCAGCAGCTCATGCCGCAAACATGGCATCCTTTCAGGCAGCTGCCAGGGGTCAAGTACAAGGCTACGCCATTGGTACCACTGCTATAACAGACCCAACGATCAATGCTCTATTAAGCTTATCTGCAAAGGATAAGACCATGGTGCAAGGAGTTCACAACATGGATGGGGTAGGTATGACAGTTCCTGTGACAGCTACCCCAGGTACACATTCTACTGTCTTTTCATCGCCGAACATAACTGTTGTCATGCCGACTGGACATACTCTTCCATCCAACATGCAAGGATGGAGATAGATGACTTTAAGTAACATCCAAATGTATTACATTTTTGATTTAGCTCGCTGACAATGGAGCAATTTAGCTTAGGTATGATAGTTTCACATTACATTAGAAATTACATTTCAAAAAAACAATGTCGTGCTCAAACTAAATTGGTCTGCTCTTGGTAAGCATGCATGCTTTCACTTTTTTTTTTGCGTGAAATGTTACGTATTATTCAAATTTCTTCGCTTGCTTATTACATGTACATACAGTGATGTGAAATAGACAGAAAAACTCATTTTTATTCCTCAACTCTTGGTACAGAGTTTTAAAATTGATTTAGGTGTTGAAGCAAACTGATTTTTTTGAACAAGATTCAAAAGTTAAAATTGATGGAAAATGTGTAGTATAGACGTGGTATACTCTGATTGGCATTTGAGAGACAGGAAGAACTATGTTGGACTAGTGATATCACCATTGCTGTGCCAGGGTTTCCCTAGGTTTCTACTTCGAAATTATCACAGTAGTCATAATCTAAACCATTATAAAGATGGCTGATCGAGATAGATAGGGTTCTACTGTAAACCAAGAAGTCTCCTGCCAACATAAGAGAATCTGCTCTATACTATTCTTTGCCATGTAATATTTTATCAATATTTCTCATAAAACTCAGCTGTATGTATTCACAATCAAAACATTGTACATAGAAAACTATAACTTGATCTTCCAGCAATATTCAAGAATTATTAAGGAAGAAAAAATTGGCGAATGGATGAATATGATTTGGTCTAGTCTCAAAAAGTTAGAGGCTGCTAAGTATCAGTTAACATCATCTAGAATTTAAGACGCAAGTGATATTACAGATTGTTGAAAGTTAAACCATATTGATATTACATTAATAATGATATTGACATATTTCGTAATTTAAACCATACTGTTGCCATGGAAGCAAAGCACATCCAACATCCTTTATCCATTTCCATGTCATGTCATTGCAGTCTGGCATATTGGCCATATTTGATGAAAGCTTTTTTCATTATATAGCTTTTAAGTGTGCTGTTAATCGGAAAAACGTCTGAGTTCTGGGTCCAATCAAATGAAGAGTAGTCATGTCATGATATGATTTGTTGTCCAAAAGTTCTAATTATTTGTGGAGCTTAAATCAAGAACATTTTCCACTATATTTTAATAGTTTCTATGAGTAGTTGGACTCGAAAATATGTCATAATGTAAAAGCTCTAAACCTGCAATGTGAACATTGCATTTCAGACTCTTAGGAATGACTACAAACTGCCAGTTTCTTATAAATTCTGTGACTGCTTAGTTGACTTTGAACATCATTCACTTGGTTTGTGCTTTGCTACTAGAGGCAATTCTTATGAACATTGAGAGAAAAAACTTTGGATGTCTATAATAGTCTAGTACTTGTCAAAAAACCCAGCCATATTTGATTTTGTGAAAGCTTGTTTAGCACGTATTAGACCTGATTGCATACCATATATTCGTGAACTTTGTAAGAAATTGCACAAGTTAGTAAGTTCAGTAGACTGTAGACCTACAAAACTTTGCACTAATTTGTAAAGTTTATTTGTTAGTTAACATTTTTACAGACATACGGTATGCACTCTATTGGTCTCAAAACAACGTTTTGTGAAATTATTTCCCAGGCCAAGGGTGACTTGGGGGAGACTGACTTTGCTTCATTTTACAGAAACACCAATTGGTCTCCTCAAGTGATTTGGTCTAAATTGGTTTTATGAACTTCACATTATTACATTGTTATCCAAAAATAGTGGCTCCAACATTTCTTTTTAACATTATGTAAAGACTTATGAAAGAAAAAATAATAAAGTATAGATATAAGAATCATGAATAGTAGTTTACTTCTTTTAATAGATTGGTGTTTAGGGGATGTTGGTTCTGACCTTGGTTCTCATAGGGGGGTTTAAATTAGCAATCGGGTATCGATATTTAAATGTACTCAAATATTACTTTGGTATCTTTTAGGGTGCTGAACAAGAAAATCCTCCTAACCACCCTATTTAATATAGATAAGAAGACAAGCCCACTTAGCTATTCATCATGAAAAAAATACACAATTTTGATAATCATTTATGTTTACTTAGGGAACTTTCCATCAGGTCTAACCACCCGCTTTAGAACTGGTTAGCTAATAGACCTCTTCTTTGTTTGAGCTGTATTCATATTCATGTGTCTTCTCATGTGCAATCGAGCGCAAACCTTAAACAAAGAAATGATGCTCTAGGGAATGACGTGGTCTGAAATGGGAAAACATTACATCAGAGCCGAAGAGGTCTATTGGTTAGCCAAGGTCTCAAAGCTAATGAGAACTGACACGTACCATTTGAGAACTGGTCAGTTCAAGCCATGCCAATTTTTTAAAAACTTTTGATATCTTACAAGGGATATTTTGGAATATTTCCAAAAAGCTTCTTCAATACTTTAACTTGGAAGTACCTCTGAAAGCACAATCATATCTCTTCTAACAGGTGCAGATCCAGGATTTTTTTAGGGGGGGGGGAGACACCATCCAGGATCTTTTAAGGAGGGGGTGCACCCTTGGCTTAAAAACTTAAACACCAATAAGAAGTAGATATCAGCTCATCTAGGGGGGAGGGGGTGTGCTTTCCCTACACCCCTCCCCTAGATCCACCTCTGTCTAATGACTCGGAATGAAAAGAAGTATAAAAATTCCCATTTTGCTTTAACTTTATTTATTCAAGATTTCTTGGGGATAAATATTATTCTGTTAAACTACAGTGTATAAATTTAGTCTGCTGTAACTTTGGTTACATCTACAAAAAATTCCCATTTTGCTTTTAATTTATTTATTTAAGATTTTTTGGGGATAAATATTATTCTGTTAAACTACAGTGCATAAATTTAGTCTGCTGTAACTTTGGTTACATCTGGAAAAACTTCAGGTATGGATGATCCAAGTTCAAATATTGACAAAAGATGAATCAATACTTGGAAAGTGTTGAAAGAATCCCTGAAAAGTAAAAAGTAAAATATTAATGCCACGGATAAAGTATAATGCTAGTATGGTCTACAGCCAAACTTGACATGCATGCGTGGTCATACAGGGTTCGTGCAGAGGTATCCACTTAACAATCAAGGACTATTCAAGGAGTGTACAAGGACCCAAAAATGAATTTTCAAGGAGTATGTTCAGCTAACTATACCAAGGTTTTACACTTTGGTTGCACATGGCCGACTTTCAGATTTTCCAATCTTTCTGACTAGATCTATTTCAGAACCACGCAAGTAATGATCAAAGCAAAAATTCAAGGAGTTTCGCTAACATAAGTCTGGATGAAGTACAAGGCATCATCGCTGTACCTTGAACAGATGAGAACACTGGTAAATACTGGAAGTACAGCACATCTCTCTGATGGAATGCATTGCCAGTTGTGGTCCTCCGATATCTAAAAAAATTATGATAATAAGACTGTGCGTTAGGGGATGTTCATAATTTATCAATTTCTGGGACGAAGGGAGAGGTAAGCCAGTAATTGAGTTGTACAATTTTAGTTCAAAATATTTATTTCCCAGGCATCCCTCAAAGCCGCAGAGCATATAATAGAATATAATAGTCAAAAGTGTGAAGTTTGAGGGTCGAGATTGCAAATTTAAGGGATATTAGCTAAAAAGTGGGGATTATAAAATCCCCTTAGCCAGTCTCTCTCTGTACTTGCTGACCCAAAGTGTGAGATTCATGGTAAAACTGGGTATCAACTTACCAACAGTTCTCATTCCAAGCTTAGCTGACAGAATAGGTCCAATGGTAGAACCACAAGTAGAATCATTTCTCACGCACACTTCCTGTATCCAACAATAAGAGAAATCACGCAAATTGTTAAAATGTGCAGCAACAATGGGATTGAAATTCTATAAGTTGACAGTTGGTCCCAGAAACGATGTCTTGAATGTCAAAGGCACAGGGGCAGTCTAAAGTCTATATTTTCTGTTGAACTCGAAAGTCCATTACTCTCATGACCAGCCACTTTACATATAAGTCTGAAAGCCTTACTAGTAAGTATGGAAGCAAGAGAATAATATAGCTCTCAGACCAGTAAGAAAAATGGCTGTTGAGGAGGCTAGTAGTTCATATACACTTTATAGTCTATAATAGGCTTATGATGTTTTGGAATCACAAACAGTATGGGCTAGTAGATTACTCTGCTTGCAGGTACACTATAAATTGAAAGACTTATGACAAGTCCATAGTATCCAAAATTAGGATTGTGTTAAGAACACTTTGAATTTAAACTATCTTTTTACATTTTCGGCATTTTCAAGACATTTTGTGGCAGTATAAAAATGCACTGACTATTGGATACAGGTATTAAACCATAGTCCATCTAGCTAGCATTTCAGGTGCAATAATTAAAAAAAGCTTCATAATATTATAATGCTGCAATAGTTTCTGACCTGCAATGGTATGTCCATCTTCTCTGCTACTAGTCTCAAAACACTTGCAGTAACTGCTGTGGTGGCATATTTCTGATTGGCATTGAACTTCAACACCGGACCCTAACCAGGGAAAGAGGATTACTATCATTATCATTTTTGAAGTGTGTCAGAAGTACTCTTCACTATTTGTTAGGGGGAAGGAAGGGGGGAGGTGAAAAAAGGGGTGTATGGGGGAAGAGGCTGAAACCTTTGCTGAAAATCTTTGCATCCTCATTATAGGAGGTTACTGACAGGTTGTGGTGAGCAGGTTGCTGCATGATTTTGCATTATTTTTTTCCAAATTGAGGAATTTATAAATTGTTTTTACTTTTTGAAATTCTTTTTGTCTCTTCCTCAAACTCTTAGACTTTCATGTGCTAGCCTGTTGTGGTCCAATTCCCATCCAGACCAACTTAACACTCAAGGTCTTAACCGAGGAGAACTGACCGAGAAGAAAGTGCTGTCTTTAATTGTAATATTAAATCTGCAAATGGTTAGACTTTCAAGTGGCTCGGATGACCACTTTCAGTCCTATCCATCCACATTTCATTTATTACTAACCAATATTGGAGGGAAGTAAAAGAACAGTACTTGATGAGACTTTACTTTAATGCACTTTTTACCAACCTTATGAAGCTCTGGCCTGTGGTTCTCTTCATGCTTTTCCCTTAATAGAAATGAGAAACGACATTTGTATCAATACCAATATAATAATGCATGACTTCTTTTAGTACTTGCGTGTTGTTGTGGTTGGATGCTTTCCCCAAAAGCAATGGGAAGGAAGCCCTTTCAATTTTGGATACGTGCAGTAAGTTAGTACTCATTTTAAAAAAAAGCTTTCCTTCATATGGACCTTTAGTCATGCAGCAGCCATGTTGAATAGAACGACAGATTTACCCATCCTGGCCACACATTCAAGTGTTTCAGGACGAGGTTAATGCATGCGGTTAAACGAAGGCAATAGTCATGGTGCTGAGAAGATCCATAAAAAAAGCATATGAAACACATAGGTGGCTTGATAGGCTTTTATATAGGTCATGAAACAATGAGTAATGGAATTTTATGGCTGAAACACTGATCAATCAATCCCCTACTCACACTCTACTCACATCAAAGACCATAAAAGATTGATTTTCTTAGGATTACTGATCACATGTTATGTTACCTTAGCAACCCTACATCAAAGCTACTGAAGGCCGTAGTAAATTGTTTTCATTGAAATGGATCATTTTTTTATAAACTTTGTAGTATCTAATTTAATTTAATAGTCTTTCACATAACAAGAAAGTAATATAGATTCTGTACACCAAAATCAAAAATAATTAAGGTGAAATCTCGATTTTGCTGAATATATAATCCCAAAATACCGAATTTGTTTGTATTGTCAATCACTTTTAATAATTATGAAAATCTGTCTTATACGGCACAGTTTTTGAGTTTCATGTCAAAAAGATGACATGTGTGACAAACCTTTTCATGATGTCATTGAAATAAAAACTCTTGAAGTTGCAGAATCAAACATGGTCATGCTTCCTGGCCATAAATCTCTACAGAGCAAATTTAACTCAGTACTTACGAGTAGTTAGGATGAACAGCATGAGCTTGGTCAGCACTCACAAGAAAAGACTTGGGTATGGCCTCCTCAAAACTTGCTGAACCTCCTCCTATTCACATAATGGAAATGCATTTCACAAGAGCCACGACATCATCAACATAATAATAGTGTTCTTTTTTACTATGACTAAGACAACTTCATAATAATGCAGCTTATGTGTCGTCATCCCCCATCAACAAACAGATCTCATAGTACTGTGAAAAATTCATAGGGCATGTGCTGATGCCATTTCCTTAACTGTTCCTGGTACAAGCATTCTGATTAGATAAACAATACTCATGCACTACAATTGGTGGTTCAAAGGATGTTGTATATAGCTATTTCAAAAAACGTTTAGTAAAAAAATTGATGCATATTGCATGTTGCATATGGGATGTTGCATGTGGCATAGTAACCTAGCCCAAACTGCACTATGGGTGATGTGAATACAATCAACGAAAGGTTACAATAATATAAACTTTTCCTAAACTCTGTCTGCACATTTTTCTGGCATAATTATTTCTTCTGTGCTGGCATTATTTTAAGATGATGAATATAATACCCTCCAAGCTTAAGTAAGCGACATGCAACACTCAACAAGCAAGTGGCAGCATGTGACATGCAAAGAATTCTGAATTCATATGAAACCTTCACCAACCTTTTACGAAATGATAAGCTGTATGCTATGATAGCACCTTGCCATTTCACGTGTGTGATGCTATTTCACTGTCATTTAATTTTTGAATATACAGCCTGTACATGAAATCTACTCTTGACTATCATTTTTTATAAGCTTCAAAAAGCTTGAGTCAGTAGACTTTTTTTGGATTGATAGAAGCCAAATCATATCAGATCCCTAGGAGCCATCCATTTGAGAATGCAGAAATGAGAAAATCATTGATTATGCACATTAGTGATTACCAGCGGCAAGTCTTCTCAGAATGATTTCTGTGAGCATTGATCCTGCACCATGAGCACTTACAGAACCAACCTATCCAAATAAGAAAATATTCAAGACCAATTGTTATGAGCAGCAGACCACATCAGTAAAAAACACAGAAGAAAATTAGTGAGGAAATATAAAGTTTGAGCTGCGTCTGTGTATAAAGGATAAAATTAATATACATGATAGGGATTATATAGGTTACTTGGACACTGTGTGATAGAAAAGGTATGCTTACACAACATATTTTAGATGTTAGTTCTTCGATCATCAAAGTAAAGAAGGCGAAAACACAATTTGTGTAATCTCACCTCTTCATTGTCATACAGATTTATGAGCCGTATGTTAGGATCAGTATTGATCGTAGGCCCCTCTAATGACAAGATCAATCCCTAAAACAAAAACAAAACAGGGTTAACATTAACGATAATTTAATAATATTGATTCTCCAGTCAATGATTTTGCAACTGCATAAATTGGTTTCACTGGCTGAAATGCCCTGACCTTGATCTACGATTAGCTATAGTGATAATCGAAACAGCGGTATGCATCAAATGAAAAAAGGAGGATATTGGTTGAACCATTGAGAAATGTGCAGGGTTATCATTAAGGATGGGAGATGTGAGAATGCTTCTGTAACTGAGCAGGATTCTCTGGCTTAGACTACCATTAATAGCTTAGTACTAATTGGTAAAAAAATATTCACTTGGTCCCGAGAACTCTCAGCCTGTTCATGATCTTTTCCTATTATTTCCTATTATTTTTCTCTTATTATTTCATTTCGTTTTCAAAACTTTATGAAAACCCTGTTCATATGGCTAGTGTCACAAGCCAAAACCCCTGTTCAATAGGACAGGATAATACATTTATCATGTTGAGTTCACATGGTATCAGGGATTGGCTGAGGGCTCATGACCAATCAGAATTGAGATACAGAGTAAAATGTATAATAATATATATTAATTGGAGAATAAATGAACTGACCTCTAAAGCAGCAAAAGCATTGACCAGATTATCAAGCCTTGGAGAAAAGATAAATTCCTCCAAGGGTCCACCCAGTACCTGAAGATAGCAGATCGACAAAGAAGAAATCACTTGAAGGATTGATATATAATAAAGCTAGTAAACAAGGGTGAGTAATTGCGTAATTATGACCAGCCGACAGGTGTTGGTCGACAACCACCAAACTGTAGACCACGTGTTGGATGTAGCATTAGAGAAGCATTGGATGACTATCAGCCATGATGCATCGCAAACACTTGAATACTTTTTTGAGTGTCGCTGTTGGCTGTGATGCACAGACAACTCTCAGTAAATTAAGGTGCAGATCCAGGAATTTTAGAAGTGGGGTCACTTTTATGAAGGTTTTACCAGGAATTAGAGGAAAAAAGGGTTACTAACTATGACTGCTACTAACAATAAACTGAGAAATTTGAGCAAAACGGGGGTGAGTAGTCTCCACTTTTACCCCACCCCCCCCCACTCCCTTGTGAATTCAAAATTCCTCTGTGGGTGGGGTATGGATAGTTTCTGAAACTATATACTATCAAAACATTGGAATGACATTATAATGATGAGCGCACACACACTAAATTCATGCGTAGAGAGGATGTGCATGAACAATGTGCATGAACAATGCCTATTAACAGTCCAAGTGGGCTCTCTGCTATAAGCACTAAAAGCAACTTATCTTACAGCAGGTTGGGTATCTGCAAGGCAGAGGTCAAAGTCAACCACTTGATCTGGGTTGCACTCAAATCCCAAATTGTCCATGATGAGCTTCATCAGAAGTGAGTGATGGGAGTCAGCCTAAAAAAGGAAAATAAAATGGATATGAAATAAAAAGATATGTATTTAAATATCAATGGTTTACATTAGAGGTCTTCTGTTTTATTTGACATTTAGGGTTGATATCAGTGTGATAAAGCCATGAATAAGCCGTGTGTAATAAACAAATTAGGTATTACATGTTAATCATTTTTATTAACTTGTTTTCCATAATATAATGTATATATTTAGGCACTGCCTAAAAGCGGAGCTCCCAATAGCACAGGGAGCCCAATATAGATAAAACTGAAAGATGAAAATGAAATTGGGGGAAAAAAAATTTTTCCACAATTTCCACAACCAACATGTACACAACCCACCACCAACCACCCCAGAATTTTTTGCCCTGAATGTTTGCCACACACACATTATTGTAGTACATTACACTCAACTCACATTGCGATTTTTATTGACAGACATAAAAGAGGATGCATCCTTATTTCATGTTACAAATTCACTCACTTTAGTTTTTGGCTTTGGCTCCTTGTCTTGGTCAGAGCCGGAGGTTTCGTCAGATGTATCTTTATTCAGTTGTTCTTGAAAAGTGGTGGCCAGGATTGGTACTCTGAAATCATAAAAGTAAAATACAATTTTCAGCATTTTTGAAGGGAACAAAATTTGTCCTGCATTAATTATGGGTCTGTGCTATGAGGCAAACATCCATGCCATGGACCAACTCCATCTCCCTGGGAGCCAATTTGATTGCTCTATTTTTAACTGGACCTGTTGGTAATAATTATGGCCATAGCCACTATGAGGTAAGCGAGGCAGTTGCCTCAGTAAAATGTCACGAAAGCCCTTCATAACTCTGGAAATCACATTTCTGAGGGTTTCAATTTCAAAACTTTCCAGAGGTGCCCCTAGAATCCCCCTATTTGCTCCCGGCTTTGCCAACATTTAGTTCTGGCTACGGCTCTAATAATGTGTAATAAAAGTCTATTGCAATCTGATCTGCCGAAAACTTATGTTAAGTGCAAAAGATGAAATACAAAGGTAAATAATCAATCATCATGTTTGCTAAACTGTTGTCAAAACTTGGAAACTGGCCAATCAGATTGACTATTAATCTCATCTGGATGAGCTAGCAATATAGAAACATCAATAACTCTCTCATCTGTACAGTCGTAATTAAAGCATATCCCCAAACCAAAGAACGAAACAGGGAGCAGTATAAGGTATTAGTTTGACTGTATTATAGATGAAAATGGACAAAAACTGGAATATAACACTATGAAAATAAAATGATGTCAACTTTTCTTACAAGTGAGTCTCTTTATTGGGAGAGAATTTATCATTCATCTCTCTCTGTAGATGGATTGCCAAGTGCGGTATTCGCAGGATGGGTTTGTTGACATTAACAAGGTGGTGCTCTACCTTATCCCCTCTCTGAAATATTTATCAAATTTAAAAACATCAACCAATTGAAGACAATGATATTTCAATTAATAAAATAAAAGCATGAATGAATGAATGAATGAATGGATGGATGGATGGATGGATGGATGGATGGATGGATGGATGGAGGGAGGGATGGATGGATGGATGGATGGATGGATGGATGGATGGATGGATGGATGGATGGATGAGTGGTTGGGTGGGTGGGTGGATGGGTTGATGGATGGATGGATGGATGGATGGACGCACACATGGAAGGAGGGATGGATGGATGGATGGATGATTGAATGACACATTCACATTATGGCAGAATTAAACCAAGTATTCTTATGGAGGATGGACCATAAAATGCATATTCAAAGTTAATCAAAGAATTAAAAACAAGGTTAAATGTATAAATGCACCTTAACAAGAACCCTGCCAGCAATGGTCAAATCCCTGTCAAACCATGTCCCCCATATACCTCCACCATAACACTCTACACCAACTTGTTGATATCCATGTTTTGTCAGCTTGGACACTGGCTTTGCCTTTATTGACAGAAAGTGTAATAAAAATCAAAAATAAATCATGCATAATCTTCTTGTCACAGTAAAATGTCAAATTTCAGTCCTCAAAATAATAGCCAGCTAGACCATGGACAGTGTCCAGACAAAAGTGACACTACAATCAGCGTCAAAACTAGTTGATACTCATACTATTAAAACTTCCTGTTTCCATCCAGATACAACGCAATAATTGTAGTCCGTAGGATTGTAGTCTGGCCAATTGACTCTTAGGCCGTTAGACCAGTCTTCTTGACCCCTCACTCTGACTGGTCACATGCTAATGAGCCCAATAGACCTATCCCGAATTCGCTTGACTGACCACGAAACAATGGTTTGAAGTCGAGACTGAACTTGATTCTTTTATTCATCAAGTTCAACCTCGACTTGAAACCATTGTTTTGTGACCAGTCAAGCGAATTCGGGATAGGTCTATTTGGCCAACCAAAAACGATATTTGGCACAGCTATTAATTTCTTATAAAACATTTTCCATTATGTACTTTATTTCATCACCATTACCAGTGTTTACAACAAATCCTTGTACACTTATTAAGAATTAAATAAAACTTCCTAAAAATACCTAAAGTGCCCAATATGTTGGTCTGGAAGACTTGGAAAATATTATTGGAACAAACAATAAAATTCTAGTTATTAGTATTTATGGGACATTATTAATAGCATTCATGGGACATTACTAATAGTATTCATGGGACATTACTAATAGTATTCATGGGACATTACTAATAGTATTTATGGGACATTACTAATAGCATTCATGGGACATTACTAATAGTATTCATGGGACATTGGAAGAGATGGAATTACTGGCAAGGAATAGGGAGAGGTTGAAGTCCTTGGTGTCAGCCCTACCTGTCACACAGGCATAAAGGGTACTGATGATAATGATGGGACATTACTATAAAAGTCAGTAGCACTAATTACTCTATTCATATTTCCCCCACTTTTTTCCTCTTTATCTATTGTTTCCTAAAGTATGGTCCTTGTATACGTATGTCCCCTCCTTTTTTCCTTTACTCTCTCATTGTCTCCAAATCAGCATCTCCTATCCTAATCTTCAACTCCACCTTTTTTTCTCTAATTATCGTTCTTTCATTCTTTTTTCTCCTATTTCCCACTTGTCCTCCTCTTCAGCCCTTCCCCCCTCCCCCCTTCCCAATACCCAAGGCTAAGAACAATGGCTGCTCAATGGCTGGACAAGATAACTGGCCACATTGGGCTGAAAAGCAACCGACCTCTAAAATAAAGCACTCCCTCTATTTATCGGCCACTTGACAATTCTTTGAGGGTGGCTGCTTAACAATGGAGGTTTTATTGTACATATATATGAATCATAAATACTGTACCTTAAAGCATGGGCTATCAGTGTGCGCTCCTACAATGGTAAATCCATTACCAGGTTTATACTGACCACCAACAGCAAAAGCAATAATCGTTGATTGGTTCCTGGTGACAAAGTACTTTTGTAGAGGCTTCAAATCCCAGTGATCTTTCTCCACCAGCTCTTGAAATCCTGCTGCTATGAGCCTTTTCTTGCATTCACCCACCACTAGAAAGTGAAGGTCATTATATATCAAATAAAGGCTCATTTTTCGTTATTCATGGGAAGCACAAGTGACATAGCTATGAGAGCCCTTGTCTATCATCAATGCAACCTGGGTTTGAGTCTCACTGGGCATGGTGTTGTATGTGAGTAGATCGTGCTGTTTGTTGATTCTCTCATGTGTTTCAAAGGTTATTCTCCTGGTCCTCCGATTTTCCTCACTCCACAAAAATGACTCCTAGATTCCAATTCGATCATGGAATGAGGGCCACAGGTTTGTTAGCCACTGGCTATTACATAGTCAAACTAAGATAACCGTGAACACCTAAATGGAATGTTGGAATGTTGAACATTTTGTTCTATGATCACATCATTGTGATAGTTAATTAGAAATGAATTGTTCTTCATTATTAGGGATGGATCATTAGATAGTTGATGGGGGCGGTTGCGTAAATCCCCAAAAAAATAGAGCAAGCACTTATACCTCAAAAAAAATATTGTGCAACCTCTTCTGCTAGAAGAAAAAATATCTAGAACTGTACGCAAAAAAATAACGTGCAACCATGCAACCAAAATTCCTGCAACCCCCTTCCCCCATCAATTATCTAATGGTCCATCCCTTAAGGGCTTCAAGCTTAGCAGTAGTTAAATAGTCAAGTACTTGTTAGTGATTCTTTGTTTTGGTTAGTGAAATTAATCGCTGAAAGCGATGTGGATATCAGTGAATATTTACCAAACCCTAAGTCTTTGAGGGACAAGGTAAATATTTACAATATTCACAAAAGTAATAATGAGATAATGATCTAGTAGCTTATGCAACTTACCATGAAATGGTGATGGGCCCCCATTAACAAACTCCAGGAACTTTTTTGCTGCAACTTGCATGGATTCTTGAATAATTTTCTGTTAAAAAAACATCGATTATAAATTCTGTGCTACAAAAATGTAAATGGATATCTTTTGCTAAACACTGGAAAGCAAGAGAAGATTGTGTAGTTCCAGAAATCATCCATACCCACCCCACAGAGGAATTTGGAATTTCGGAAGAGTAGGGGGGCCAGGGAGGTACTCCCTTTGTTCAGATGGTAGAGGTGATTGGCAGTTGATTTTTAAAATGGCCCCTAAAAGGTACGCATAAATTAAAAAGACTCTTAAAGGTACAGCTGTATTTCAGTAATTTACTATTAACCCCGGCTATCAACGCCGGTTATAACGATGATCATATTAAATAAATATTTAGTGCATCATTGTAAAGTCGACAGCAGCATAGCATGGATAACGCGCATAATAAATGACCCCAAAAGGTAGTTATGTTATGGAGTTATGTTGTGTAATTGACTTTTGAGCTGGAACCCCTAAAAGGTCCACACAGGGAACATTTTCAACCCTAAAACGAGTGCCGATCACCCCTACCACCTGAACAAAGGGAGTACCCCCCCCCCCCCCCAGGGTAGGGGGATCAGACAAAGAACAAAATTACAGAGTTTGTGTGGAAGAAAATTGGAATTTCCGGGGGGTAGGGGGGTGTCTTAAAAATTCCTCCGTGAGGGGGGTATGGATAATTTTTGGAACTACACATTATGACCATGTAATGCAAAACTGCACAGAAAAAAAGTATTAAAAAGACCAACACTCAAGATGTCTGACGTATCAATGCTTAAAATGGCTAAAAATATCAAGTATTTATTTGTATAACAAATATTGCACAACATCAAGTACCATTTGGAATTTATAGGTACGAGTGATGTTTTGAAAGTTTTTAAAATTGAGAACTTGAATTTGAGAACTTTCAAAACATCATGAACATCTATAAATTCCAAATTGTACGAGAAATTAAGATTGTTTGATTTTTTGTTTTATAATAAGCTTAACAAAATTGAGCAAATTAATTGGAACCCTACAGAGTACAATTTGGAATTTAATTGCACTCCTCTTGTCCAATCAGAATCGAGTAATTTTGTTGAGTGTATTACAATTGATGAAAGCTAGTTCTTTATTGGCTTAATAGGAGGGTCATGAATTACTTACTTTCTTACTGAGTGAAAGTGCGGGAGATCCCCCAGCCCCCCCCCCCCCCCCCCCCCCCATAAGAATATAAAAACCCAGTGTGTCATAGGTTTCTGAGTGGGACATATTTTATTATAGTCTCAGAAAATAAATATGGTCTTCTCAGATACAAATCCAACTAAGAACTGAACATTATTGAAAAAAGACTAAGCAAAAGTACTATAAATTTGAATACGAAACAAAGAAACTAAGAAACCAAGGCAACAAAACTAGAAGCGTGACCGGAACGAAAACTTTAACAAAGATTAAGAATATATAATTGAAATTTCTTCGTGCAGCACTCACTACTGGCTGAGAACCTGTGAAAATCCTGTGAAAAAACCTGTGAATTTTACACGGCCAATTTCATGTCGATTCTTGGAAAAATCTTAATTTTTGAAACCTGTGAAAAACCTGTGAACATTTTAATCCTGTGTGGGAAAAACCTGTGAATTTTATTTTTTGTGGAGAAACCTGTGAAAAACCTGTGAATTTGGGCATGATAAAAACGCGTTGGAACAGAAACCTGTGAAAAACCTGTGAATTTCGGCATGACAAAAACTCATTGAAACAGAAACCTGTGAAAAACCTGTAAAATTTCAGCATGATAAAAACTCATTGAAACAGAAACCTGTGAAAAACCTGTGAATTTCGGATGATAAAAAGTAATTCAAATAGAAACCAGTGAAAAATCTGTGAAAACAGCTGACATGCCTTTATATAATTCTAATTTTCCTCAAAGTATTTTGAAGGCATATCATCATACTAATCAACAGCTACAGTAAATTTAACATGACATTACAAAAGTTTCTTTATAAAAAATCCTAAAAAGATATCGCATAGGATCCATGATCCTTCTTACAATTCTACTTAAGGATAACAGTAGTATTTTCCACAGAGTGGCTCTTCATCCACTGAATTCCAATTGGAATTTAAAAGTTGATTTTTGCAGAGGGAGGAAAACCAGTAAACCCAGAAAAACCTACAAATAACCAACAAGCAACTCTACTCACTAAACAACGCCACAAGCCCTGCAGAACTCTAACCCAGGTCACATTGGTGGGAGGTGAGCACTCTCACTGCTATGCCACCTGTTATTATTTAAACTATTATTTACTGAGTTCCTGCATATATTATTGCTTATGGAAATGCTTACCTACATGCTTGTTGTTATTAAAAACACCTTTAATTTAGTTAATTGGATGTAAACACATAAAACAGCAGTGCTCTAATATTAAATGTGGCCTGGATCAGCCCAGATATTTGGATATTGGTATAAAAAATACCGTAAGGATTATCAGTAATTGATATATGGAAATTTTGGCTGATTATACTGATAAAAAAAAAGATAAAGACTTTGTTGTCTCCATCCAGTGTTAATATTTCATGATGGACTGAATTGAACATCAAATGGAATATATAATTTAAATACAATTTTGACTTTTTAAAACCTACAGGGGTAATAACACTCTGCAGATATGGGGTGGGTTAATGCTTCAATTCCAACAATGCTGCTTATATATCCCAATGATTTCTGGGTTTGCAATATTGATAAAGCATTTATTATAGCAATAGAGGATATTACATGGGCACGCGGAGATACGAAATTTACGCTGCGCTCACTATAGTGAGAGATTTTCAACACGAGAAGATAAATTTCGTATCTCCAAGCGCCCATGTAGTATTCTGTTTATTATATAATTATCCATAAAATCAACTTATTATAAAAATTATTATAAAAAGTTTTTATTTATAAACCAATAGCTTAAATACACATGGAAACGATATTTTCACATGTGAAAAGGAGAAAAATAGGTATTTTATGGATAATTATATGATAAAATAAATAATGATAATACATTTTTATAAAATTGAATAAATTAACTGAAGAATGCACGGCATTTATCAGATGGTGCGCTCTGCCAGAAACTTATTCTCCTGTTCCTGAAATCCTCAAAGTGAAATCTAATGCTCAAACATTTCGTATTTGTTTTGTTATTATTTTTGATTATAATGTGGTTAGCTGATGTCTTGCTGCTTCAGTGTCGAAAAATAGTTTTTGAAATGAGAACTTTTAAAACTTTTACTAGTAAAGTTTCTTTCGGATAAAGCGTTGATAATTTTTTAAATTTTAGAAAACGGGCATTACTCATTCAAAGTTTAACTATAAGATTAAATCAATGCCTTATTTTGGCTGACTTTTTGATTTTTCCCCTTCTTTTGCAAGAAAAAAAACAACCACAACCCTCACCGCCATTTTGAATATGCGGGCTCGCTTCATTAGTCAGCGGACTTTTTCTTGGTCACATGACGAAAACACGATCATTAATTGGCTGTTGGCATTAGAAAGCAAAAAGGCGGGAATTAAAAGCTTTTTCGCTCATTTTTGCAAGAAACCTTCCTTGGTTGTTTTGTAATGAAGAAAAAACTATTTGTTATAATGTAAAAAAGCCTTCATTAGCTTTTAAAACAAAAAATATTAATTTTTTGAGATGAAAGCAAATATGTTTACTCAAAATGATGCCTCTGCTGAAGTAAAAACGAAGACATCAAACAAAAAACCTGGAGTATATTGCCAAGTATATTGTATTCAAGCAAGCAGTATTATTCAGTGGAGGTAGGTAGTTTAAAATTTAAAAGCTATTTGAATATTGAGTTCTTTAGATATATGCTGTTATGATTTACAAGTTTGCAGCATTTGAATCTGAACTATAGCATTTTCCTCTTTTTACAGCCTCAAAACGCTGATGAAAAGTCACCACAAAACTTAAAAACTACAGACTGTGCTTCCCCTTTTTGCTGGTTAGCTCTGGTTTAGCGTATAAAAGAGCTGGATCTTAGATAATGACTAACTTATGAGCTCTGGTCTATAATGGCTCTTGCCAACTGGTCAGTAAAAATAATTCTTATCATGGCAAAAAAAGAGGATAAGCTTAATATCTAGTTATAGGTAAATAACCATTTCTAGAATGCATGCATTGTTTTCAGGCTTTAGTTATTGAAGGATTTCAAAAGAAATTTATCAAAAGAATGACAATAAAAAAAGTTGAAAAGTTGAACTTCATTTTTTTAGATCATGGTCAATGTCAGACTTGAGATCATAACTCAGTATTAAAATTGCAAAACCCCAGTATAGCGACCTCTTTGTAGCTTGGAATCAAATTTTGCTATCGTATAGCACTTGACATATAAGTTAGATAATATAATGATTTAGAAATTGTGAATGCATAACTAATATGCATAACTGAAAGAGATGGGAAAACAGAAAGCCTTTTTTTGTAAATTAACAATAAAAATTTAGTATTACTATATGTAGGTGCCATTTATACATATTCCACAGTGATTTGCTGCTTCTGATTAATGAGCTCTGACTTAATGTTTTTGAAGTAGGATTTTACAGATTTTCTCAAAACTTGCAACGTAAGACAGGTTTTTCACAGATTTTAAGTGTCCATATTCACAGTATAATAGGTTTTTTTTCCTTATTAAAAAAACCTGTGAATATAATTTTCACAGGGTATTTTTGTAGAGGTTTTCTAACTAGAACATTTTTGCAAAAAACCAGTGAAAATAATATTTACGGGTTTTTCACAGCATTTTGAACCTGTGAAAGTGTCCCTTTTCACAGGTTTTTGACAAATTCAAACCTGTGGGAAAAAACCTGTGAAAAAACCTGTGAATTCTTTTCACAGGTTTTGAAACCTGTGAAAGTGTACGTTTTCACAGGTTTTTAAGGTAGTGAAAACCTGTGAATTTACAGGTTTTTCACAGGTTAAATTTTCACAGGTTTTTCAGGTAGTGAAAACCTGTGAATTTACAGGTTTTTCACAGCTTAAATTTTCGCAGGTTTTTCACAGAATTTTCACAGGTTCTGGAACCTGTGAAAGTGTCCTTTTCACAGGTCTGGATGTTTGAAAATCCTGTGAAAATCCTGTGAAAAACCTGTGAAATTTCTAAAATACAGAGATATTTTTCACAGGTTTTTCACAGGATTTTCACATGTTCTCAGCCAGTAGTGACTAACAAAGCTAAGATTTTGAAATCTTTATAAAGGACCAAAAGAATACAAGAGCATGGCACGAATAAGGAAACTAAATGCTCATTAATTATTCATGATATTTTGAAGTCGTTAAATAAACTGACAGATCATGTCTCACCAGGTTTAAAGTGTTTGATCAGGTTTAAAACCATGAGGCTATGCCTCGTGGTTTTAAATCTGAACAAACAGTCCTGCTCATTTATTAAACTATACATAATATATGCTATTGTAGGACATGACTACTAGCCAAATAAATTTGCATATCGCATTTGAATAGAATTCCCTGTACACGTATTTACTTCAGCTTGCGTGCATGAGAACTCTAATTTCACTTCCAAATTATAACCTACCTTTTTACAATAAAGCTTTCACATTTAGCAAGCACTTTTTAAACAGTTTAAACTATCTGCCTGGCTGTAAATACGACACGACTGGAGTGTACCGAGGAACAATAAGGTAGAGTTGGATCCTAATATGATATCAGGATATGAGGCAAAAAACTACTGACCAAACTTGTGTTACCTTTAGATAGAGTTAACAATAAACACAATCCTACAAGGAAAACGAATAAAGAAACTCTGCAAAGGATCAAAGGATCTACACTCACATGATAACCTAGAAAATATTCAAGTTTATAGAACAAGCTGATCAGACACGTCTTACCTTTTCAGCCATATCGAAATCACATGCTAAAACCACAGGGTCCCTGTTTCTTTTGCAAACTCACATCCTTTCACATCCCTATAATGCCTTTGAAATTTTGAAATCTTTATAAAGGACCACCCTAAATGCTCATTAATAATTTATGATTTTATATTGAACTCGTTCAATAAACTGACAGATCGTTTCTCATCAGGTTTAAAACCACGAGGCTATGCTCATTTATTTATTTTAGGATCTACATTCATATCATAACCTAGAAAATATTCAAGTTTATAGAACAAGCTGATCAGACACATCTTACCTTTTCAGCCATATCGAAATCACATGCTAAAACCACAGGGTCCCCATTTATTTTACAAACTCACATCCTTTCACATCCCCATACTGCCTTGCATTTTTGGGGGGTAATTCCAATCAAAAAACTGTCCCAAATTGAAAGGTTTCTTAATTGAATTTATACTATACCTGCTTTTATCTATACAATACTGATTATCAGTTTATTCCAAGTTATTTTTGCATGTGCAGATCATCAAGAGTTTTGGTCTCACAGAAAATCATAGTTAACTATGAGAAAATATATTGACTTACAAAAAAGTGTTTAAAATTTACCTTAAACGTCTTCAAGCTTCTATTTTTTTCTGTTTTTGGATACCAAACAAGGTATTGTCAACATTGTCTGATCAGCCTTCAGCAAAACAAGTGGGTTTTTACCCTCTGGTTATCCCCCAAAAGACGCAAAGTATTATGGGGATGCTTTCCTTTTGGTTTTCCTTAACTTACTTAGGAAAATAAATTTCAATGGTAAAAATTCAATATATGCATATTTTACAATGTATATCCCAACCCTAACCTTAACCATGGCCACTCAGCCATGAAGTGTTTGCTTGGCTGCTCTCCAATGTTTGTCATATTTAAAATGATGCTTCATTGGCGTATGCATTGAAATATTTTATTATAGTATCTAAAATTCATGAATATAATTAATGAGCATTAAGACCAGTCTATCAGGTCCTTCAAATCCATCACATGCATGGATCTTTTCTGTATACCTGATATTAAGTTCAACATGGATATCTTTATATAAAGATTTTGAAATCTTTATAAAGGACCAAAGGAATACAAGAGAATGGCACGAATAATAAGGACCCTAAATGCTCATTAATTATTCATGTTTTTTGAAGTCGTTCAATAAACTGACAGATTGTGTCTTATCAGGTTTAAAACCACGAGGCTATGCCAATACGAAGTATTCGCTTGGCTGCTCTCCAATGTTTGTCATATTTAAAATGATGCTTCATTGGCGTATGCATTAAGATATTTTATTATAATTTCTAAAATTCATGAATATAATTAGTGAGCATTTAGACCTATCTATCAGGTCCTTCAAATCCATCACGTCCATGGATCTTTTCTGTATACCTGATTTTAAGTTCAACATGGATATCTTTATATAAATATTTTGAAATCTTTATAAAGGACCAACCTAAATGCTCATTAATTATTCATGTATTTTTGAAGTCGTTCAATAATAAACTGGCAGATCATGTCTTATCAGGTTTAAGACCACTAGGCTATGCCTCGTGGTTTTAAGCCTGATCAAACACTCCAGCTCATTTATTAAACTATACATAATATCGTAGGACACGACTACTAGCATAATTAATTTGCCTATCGCATTTGAATAGAATTACCGTGCCATGGGACAATTCCCGTACTCGAAGTTACTTCCGCTTGCGTGCATGAGAGCTCTAATTTCACTTCCAAAATATAACCTACCTTTTTACAAAAAAGCTTTCAAATTTAGCCAGCACTTTTTAAACAGCTTAAACTATCTGCCTGGCTGTAAATACGACACGACTGGAGTGTACAGAGGAACAATTAAGGTAGAGTTGGATCCTTATGATATCAGGATATGGGGCAAAAAACTACTGACCAAACTTGTGTTACCTAAGATAGAGTTAACAATAAACACAATCCTACAAGGAAAACGTATAAAGAAACTCTGCAAAGGATCAAAGGATCTACATTCACATGATAATAACCTAGAAAATATTCAAGTTTATAGAAAAAGCTGTCAACACCCCTTACCTTTTCAGCCATATCGAAATAACATGCTAAAACCACAGGGCCCCCGTTTCTTTTGCAAACTCAGTTCAAGTCCCTCGAAGATCCTGTAGACACTCGATCCTGTAGTTGTCAATCATGTTTTTTCCAAAGCTTGGCATTAGCTATTAGAGGTTGAAGAAAAAAGAACTGTTTTAAGGAGAACAGTCCGATATGGCGTCTATTTCGTCTTATAAAGAAAAACGCTAGTCGTTTCATAGCTATGAAGAGTTGAGGGGATTGATGGGTTGCACAATGGCGGCCATTGTGGTACCGTTAACACCCGCCCCCCCCCCCCCCACCCCCCCGGGCGTTAACAATGGATGCTAATGAGAAATTTTTTGTTAAATGGTACCAACATGGCCGCGATGACGTAACGCGCAAACGAAGAATCTATGAGTTACGTCACAGGTAGACCAAGCTTGGTTTCTGTGGTGTCCTGCTATAAGGAAATGTATGGAGATTCATCAAAAATTTCAATAAAATCATTGAAACGTGAAATAAGGCCTCGAAATTTTACCCGATCATTGAGAAATAATTTCTTACTGGTGGGGAAAAAAATCTTAAAACGGGCTAAATTCAAAAAATAACCACGCAGAGCGAAAGAAGTGCTATTTCTCAATGATCGGGTAAAATGTCGAGGCTTTATTTCACGTTTCAATGATTTTATTGAAATTTTTGACATTTTTTTTTGCGCGCGCCTTTATTTTCCTATATAATCCTATGGTATCTGATGTTGATCTTATGTATATATATTCTGTCAGAGTATTTTTTTACTCTTTCGCATTACAGAGGACATTATCTTGATCTCGAATTTTTAAAAAAATTAATTATTTAATTTTTCCGATTTTGTTTTCACCATTCACTTTAATCTAAATTGGGCTCCCTGTGCCTCAATGGATACGGGATAGACAAAGAGTACGTCCGATAGGTACGTCCTTGGTAAAGTTGAAAAAAGGTTTCTTGGATGTTTTAACATTTTTTTAAATTACATATTTAATTTTTTTTATTTTGATGTCCTTTTTTCTTTTTTTCTTTCTTTCTTTCTTTCTTTCTTTCTTTCTTTCTTTCTTTCTTTCTTTCTTTCTTTCTTTCTTTCTTTCTTCCTTCCCTCCTTCCTTCGTTCGTTCCTTACTAAACCTCAATGGTTTTCGCGCCATTTTGCGGATTCAGACGCGTGTGTACTTGGTTGCTGTTCTTGATTTTCAGGTTTAGTTCGAATTCGTACGAAATTTCCGTCCTTTTTTATGTCATGTATCAGCAGAAAGGAAAATATTGAGATCTTTTCGCATCCAGGAGACGAATCAGCACTTTTAGAAACTTCAAAAAGGTAAATCATTATTTTTTGATAGATTTTCGATGATTTTGTGTGCTTGCTGAAGCTCGTCAGTTTAGAAAGTCTAGAGCATTTTAGCCGGAGGAGCTGACTAGACTAGCTATAATCAAACTTGTTGTTAGTAAACGCGAGATTACAAAAGCCAGAAAGAAATATATAGAATACCTCCTCCAAATTGAATTGATGTAGATAAAGCTTGAATTCCTCCACTCGACGAAAAAATGGATTTGTCATGTAGGCAAACATATAGACAAATATATGGGCAAATATCATATTTGACTAATAGTAGACAATATTTGCCCAATGACTGTATATGATATGTACCTACACATTTATCCCATGGGCACAGATGGCAAAGTCCGTATGGCCCAGTAAAATCCCAAACGGCAAATATATAGCAGATATCATATCATCCATACATTTACCCGGTAGTAAATGTGAATGCTCATTTGATATGTGCACGTATTTGCCCAGCCCGTATATGTGTTTCATGCCTTACGTATACCCTGTGTTTCCCCAGGCCGTATATGTGATTCATGCCTTACATATACCCTGTATTTTCCCAGGTCGTATATGTGATTCATGCCTTACATATACCCTGTATTTTCCCAGGCCGTATATGTGATTCATGCCTTACATATACCCTGTATTTTCCCAGGCCGTATATGTGATTCATGCCTTACATATACCCTGTATTTTCCCAGGCCGTATATGTGATTAATGCCTTACATATACCCTGTCTTTGCCCAGGCCGTATATGTGATTAATGCCTTACATATACCCTGTATTTTCCCAGGCCGTATATGTGATTTATGCCTTACATATACCCTGTGTTTGCCCAGGCCGTATATGTGATTAATGCCTTACATATACCCTGTGTTTGCCCAGGCCGTATATGTGATTTATGCCTTACATATACCCTGTGTTTGCCCAGGCCGTATATGTGATTTATGCCTTACATATACCCTGTATTTTCCCAGGCCGTATATGTGATTTATGCCTTACATATACCCTGTGTTTGCCCAGGCCGTATATGTGATTTATGCCTTACATATACCCTGTATTTGCCCAGGCCGTATATGTGATTAGTGCCTTACATATACCCTGTATTTTCCAAGGTCGTATATGTGATTTATGCCTTACATATAACCTGTGTTTGCCCAGGCCGTATATGTGATTAATGCCTTACGTATACCCTGTCTTTGCCCAGGTCGTATATGTGATTAATGCCTTACATATACCCTGTATTTTTCCAGGCCGTATATGTGATTTATGCCTTACATATACCATGCGATATGCTCTGACCGTATATGTGATTAATGCCCCCTTAATGCCTTAGATGTACCAGCGCGTCTTAGCCATATTTGCTCAGTTGAATTATGCTCATCATATTTGCTAAATTTAACTATGTTATCAGTCTTCAGCTATTGTCACTTATGGCAGGCCAAAAAAAATAGAAACGATATATGCCGTGACAACCACCTCATACTTTAAACATAGCTAACCTATGTTAAGAAGCAGGAAAAAAGACATAAATCATACTGAAACATTTTTATTGTGAATTTCCTTTTCTTGACGACTGATTAACTATGAACAATTTGTTACCTACAACTAATTGAAAATGCTAGTTCTGTAAATTAATTATAGGTGTTTGATTCATCTTGTGACAGAATTTGTGAAAGAAGATCATAATATATTTAGTTGTCAATCGATCTTTGGCTTATGTACGATTCTTTTTAGATATTCTGTAGTAGTACACTTCATTTATAACTGCAAAAATTTAATTAAGGACACCGAACGTGGTTGGGTTTCTACGAGTTTTATGAATTAAATCTTGTGTCACTGTTCCTCCGTTCCTTTGGCCTGATTTCTAGGGTTTTCGTTCTTCTTTCGATTACTTGAACGTTATACTCGTTTACTTGAAGAAATCCAAAGGTCAAACGGTATAGCAGCGGCTATTTAAGCCTATTGACCTTTGGATTTCTTCAAGTAAACAAGTATAATGTTCAAATAATCGAAAGAAGAACGAAAACCCTAGAAATCAGGCCAAAGGAACGGAGGAACAGTGACACAAGATTTAATTCATAAAACTCGTAGAAACCCCAACCACGTTCGGTGTCCCAGTGCCCTTGATTTGATAAAAACCTTTAGGCTCTCAATGCCCATTCGGGACCTCCAGATGGCCTTGGGCGTCTTGACGGCTCTCCGATTTTCCACTTCAAAAGCATGGTGAGACTGCGCTCTGACAGCCTCCTTTTTGCTTTTCGGTCCATGCTTTCCATGAACTGGTTAGCTAGGGGGCTTCTCCATGCCAGAGGGTGTTTTATTAAAACTTTACTCTGCTTAGTAGGGCCCCCTTCGTTATCAGAGCCACTGTCCGCTGTATCGTCATCAGCCTGGTCATCCGCCTCTGACATCGACTCCTCTGATGACATATACTCCAGTTTCATAATTGCCTTGACTTTCTCTTTGTCCCCTGGTGATAGCGAGGTTGACAAGTCCGCTGCCTTGGATCTGGATTTTAGGAGCTAAAAGAAAAAAGAAAAAAAACAACACCGTCAGTCAAAGTTTCTTATTAAACAAAGTCATAATCGTTGCAAATTCAGTTTACTCACATTTTGTTTTCTTTGTGTTTTCCGCTGCATCTTTTGATGCCTTCCAAGGGCCCCTGAACGCTCCCCTTTCTTTCTCTTTCTCCTCGTCAGAAAGTGACTTTTAAGGGCAGCTGAAATTATATCAAGTACCCATATATTAAAACTTGAGACAAAATTTGTTAGAAATGTTGGCATTTGGCCGACAATTACTCCTTTAGCATCCATATTTTTTTGCTTTGTTTTGTTTTGTTTCGTTTTTTTTTTTTTTTTTTTTTTTTTTCCCATGTTATTTTATTTCAAACTGCTTCCCCTCCCTTCGGCATTTGAATATTTCTAAAAGGATTTCGTTACCCCCTCCCCCCCCCCCCCGACCACCACCCCCCCCCTTTGTCCTCACCCCTCCCCCCCGGGTTAACTTTGATAGGTGCATAAGGCCTTTCGCACTTCGTAATATAAAATACATAAATACCTTCTAACTCGACGGCAGAGACATCCTTATGAACATTCAGAACTCTATCCCTTATTGCGTTATTAATCTGTTCGTTGACGTCATCTCTGAAACTAATTAGGAAATACCATATTTGAGTGGTAAGTGGAAACTTAATATGGAAAGTAACTATGGATGATTCAGACAATATCATTTTTATTAAATTTTCATACTTACGCTTTAGTAAAATCCCATATAAGAGGATTTTCTTCCCTGTCCCGTAATTTCTTTGCTACCAAGCGTACTTCAGACTGTAATAACATAATATAATTCATTAAAATCATAAGATGTACCTTAAGTTATTCTTAGACATAGTAATAATGCTTTCATTATTTTTATGGCTGTGATTGTATAATATTGGGGAAAAAATCGAAATCAAATCAATTCCTTTACAAAAAAGGAAATTATCATTATCATTCAGTGTCTTGTTATTGGAAATCAATAGTAAAGTTTGGTAGCATTAACCACTGCCATGGCGGGTTTCCCGCCAATTTTAGTATTGCATAAATTATACCGCTACATAATTATACCAACTACTCTTCGCGCCAAGAATTCCCAGTAAAATTATCAATAAAAATAGCTTGCTTTTTTAAATATTGCCACTTTACTTACTGCAACAGCCTTTGAGACAGTAATCTTGGTCTTGCTGTTATCCTTATTCTGCTGGCTTTCTTTTAAGGCCGCTAGTATTTGGCGGTTTTGTTCTTGCAGTTCTTTAAACTGTTTTACAATCGTTTCGAAATTTGAAGAAATTTCTTCTTTTTCGCTGTCGGGGTCAACGTTCTCATTCTCGCTTGTTGCTTGCAATAGGCGATTTCTGTGTTCTCTTAGCACATCCTCGTTACCACCAGGGACAGAGGGAATAAGTATATTAAGCCTTTGAGAATTGGCGCCATTTTCAGTATGTCTACTCGTACTGCTTGTACTGGTAGTTGCAGTAACAGAATGGATTGGCATTGGGCGTCCTGGTAAAGGTGTAGATGTTCTTCCCATTTTTTGATCGCGACGAATGAACGCAATTTATAAGCAAAGACATAGAATGTGCGGGAAACTAGATGACCGACAGAGTTTGTTACCTGTTTGTGACCAAAAGGCGAATGAACGAATAAGTACACCCACTGAACAAATCTACCCCCTATCTATCACAGCGTATCACGTGACTTGTGATGACATATACGTTCATATAATGAAGTCTAATAATAAAAAAAGGAATAACTGTCTTATAAAAATGCTGAAGTTGTATCCAGGATTCATGTTAAGTAATATATCTATTATCTTAAAGCTATTTGCTCCATTTTATAAAGTTATGAAATTTTTTCTAAAGCCTAGATTCACGAAATATCATTGCAATAAACTTGATTAGCTTCTAGCTCTAAAACCATCGTACCATTATCTGCCGCCAACAGTGACAGCTCTAAGGAAAAGGGTGCGGTAATAAAGATCCGGCGTGCTTTTGTCCAATGGCATGTGGTTGATGGACGTGGAACTTTATTACGCTGGAATATGGCTTTTAGCCATTCAAAATGCTTGGATTTTGAGTAATTATCCCAATGATACACACCGTCTTTTTAATTATATAGTTCTGGAAAACAAAATGTCTTCTGCGATGTCAAAGCGTTATCATTGCTTTCATTGTAACGAAGATCTACATTACAGAGTATTTTGCCGTCACAAAGAAGAATTTTATGATCCTTTAACAATTCAATGGCAATTACAGCGGAATGACGACGAAGACTCAAATGATAGTATTTTCACTCACGAGATTGACGGCCAAAACGACACTTCTTCTAATGACTACAGCGAGATAAACGTTTTGGAACAAACTGATCAAGACTCCTCTGATGTGCCAAATACAAACCAACCATCAAGTGACGAATTCTTACCAGCTACTTCACAAAAAGGTATTGATGTTATACGTTTATTTGATGATTAGATTATATAATCTTTAAATGTTAAAGTCAAACTGCATATAGATAAAAGACTGAATCTTTAACAAGCGGCTGATTTGCACATGATCTAGCTCCCCTATTGGATTTACTACCAAGCATTAGTGTTATTGAAGCGAGATTAAGTTAAAGGTACAAATGATTCTTTTCTATTTCTATCTTAGCCTCGTTTTCACCGTTACTTTTAAGAAGGGTGCATTATTAAGTAATCGGCTTATGGTTGCCATCAAAACCTCAGTGTTCATTCAGAAAGGTTCATTCAAAGAGTTTATAAAATCATAGCTAGAGATAACTCATTTAAAACGCCAAAAAGAATTTACTATGTTCAAATGGATATTGCTGTACATTTTCGTCTCCAAATCAATTCATGACTGTGGTCATCCTGAGATAGCATGGTATCCGGCAAAACATGTTTGTCAAGTTAGAGAAATACAATTATAAGTAATTTATTTAATATGTCTCTTGGGTTTTTTATTTTCGATTTATCATTTTTCTTTCACGAATTATAAATTGTTGTTTTGCTGACTTAGAAATTTATATTTTATTTTCAATGGAAATCATTTATTTTCAGAGCAAAATTTGGGTCAAAATTATGCATTTAGGGACCGGTCATTATTTAAGTTGGAGGGGGGGGGAGGGGGGGGGGTGGAGGAGAAATTGTCAGTGAGGCAAAAAAATTTCAAGGCCCCCCCTTTGAAGGCATCCAAGTTTATTGAAAACCCCCCATGGATTGTAGTAAAAAATTTAAAAATTTTCCCTAAAAGTCATTTTTAAATTTCAAGACCCCCCATTTTTCACTAGCAAAAATTTCAGGCCCCCCCCCCCCCCAATTTTTTCTTTCCCCCCTCCCCCCCCCCCCCCCCAACTTAAATAATGACCGGTCCCTTAGCCCATGAGGTTTTTTTTACTGACATTTTTTTTCTAGTATTATAATGGTTTCAGACTTTATCTTATACTATGTTGCAGTTATGCAATGCCGAATGAATAAAATACATCGTATTTGCTTATGTTTAAAGGAGACGGAATATATAACTTTGAGGAAGAAGATCAAGTGTTTTGGGATGACAAGTCGGACAGTGAATCTGACCATGAAGAGATAAGAGGAAATGAAAGAAGGAGATTGGTTGAAACTTGGGATATTGATATCGAAGACCTAGAAAGAGATTTTGAACAATCTAGTGCAGAAATAAGCGTTGCCGTCGAAGCAAGTTCCCGAGTGACCCTTATTAACTAGATTGCCTTGTTTGTGTGCTTTTGGTCTGCATACTTTTCTGTACCAGACCGAGGCATTGATATTCTCCTCGCCTTTTTTAAAGCGATTTTTCAGGTTTTGTGTGAGCTTTCGCCAATCATTTTCCCAACCGCAGTATTGGTTTTCCCGAGCTCCTTCAAACTCTTGAAAAATTATCTTTCTTTTAAAGATAAGCATTCAAAGTATGTTGTTTGTCCGAAATGCGACACCCTATACCGTTTTCAAGACTGCATAACAACAAGATTCGGGCGTGTCATTGCTAAACCATGTTCTCACATTGCTTTTCCGAATCACCGTCAATTGTTTCGCCGCACACCTTGTGGAGCGGAATTGCTTAAGGAAATTCGTTTGAAAAATGGACAGACGAAATTGTACCCACGTAAAGTTTATTGTTATAAAAGCATCAGAGAGACTCTAACTCACTTTATTAAGCGACCAGACTTTGTACAAAAATGTGAGATTTGGAGAAATCGGAATGTACCGGATGATATTTTAGTTGATATTTACTATGGCCAAGTGTGGAAAGATTGGCAATATTTTAACGGCACTCCTTTCCTTGCCCAGCCTAATAATTATGCTTTTATGCTGAATGTTGACTGGTTTCAGCCTTTTAAGCACAGTGTCTATAGCGTTGGAGTCATATATATGGTCCTCCTAAATCTTCCGAGAAAAGAAAGGTACAAAGAGGAAAACGTAATAATAGTTGGGATAATACCTGGTCCACACGAGCCCAAATTGAATATCAATACGTACTTACAACCACTTGTAGCCGAATTGAACTTATTGTGGCACGAAGGCATCCAAGTTCGGCCTCATGGGAGTAGAACAGCAAGATGTTTTCGAGCTGCCCTCCTTTGTATTGCTTGTGACATTCCTGCACTAAGAAAAGTTTGCGGTTTCTTAGGATGTACTGCTCACCGAGGGTGCTCAAAGTGCACAAGATTTTTTCCCGGAGATTTTAGTAGCATGAATTTTTCAGGTTTCGAAGATGACGATACACTAAGGACAAATGAAGAGCACCGAAGAGAGGCTCAGAAAATACTCAATGCAACAACCGCTGATGAACGAAACCAAATTGAAACTTCCACTGGAACAAGATATTCTGAACTCTTACAGTTGCCTTACTTCGATTGTACTCGTTACCATGTTGTTGATCCTATGCACAATTTGTTTTTAGGGACAGCAAAACATTTAATGAAAAATGTATGGCTAAATGCTGAAACGCCAATTGTTTCTAAAGAAAATTTGAATAAAATCCAGGAAAAGGTAGATGACGTCAAAGCACCATCATTTATTGGGCGTCTCCCGAAAAAGATATCAACATCGTTTGGAGGATTTACTGCTGATCAGTGGAAAACATGGACTCTCTTGTATTCTGTATTCTGCATTTGGAATATCGTTCCAACAGATGATTTGGAGCTGTGGAGGTTATTCGTATTGTCCTGCTTTCACCTTTGCTCTCCACTTATTACAACTGAAGAGCTACAAGAAGGACATGATTACCTAGTGGAATTTTGTAAATCGTTTGAAAAAAGATATGGAAAGGAACGTGTTACGCCAAACATGCATCTACACCTGCACCTCAAACAATGTATTTTAGATTACGGGCCTGTATATTCATTTTGGCTTTTCAGCTTCGAACGTTTCAATGGGATTTTAGGAGCGTTTCGAACTAACAATAGATCTGTTGAAATACAAATCATGAGAAAATTTCTCCAAAAGCATGAACTAAGAGATATCCCTTTACCAGAGAGATTTCGAGAAACTTTCCAACCAGTATTTCAACTTCTTCAGGAGGCACAACAAGTAGGAACACTTGGCGAAAGCATCCCATCAATACCATCAACACTTAATCTTTCAGTTGGTCAAGTACTACGTTGCTTAGAGTGGAGCAATATGAATGCATACTCATGTTTTTCACCTCGATCCATTGATGTTCTTGATGATGACTATACAGAATATCTCTTTAAAGCTTATGAAACAATTTTACCTCAACACTCGGTCATTGAATGTGTTACCGATACGTTTGAGAGAATTAGTACCATTGGATATTCGGGGACAAAGCTAGGGTCCTCTGACTCTAGACTGGAACGTTCTTCCTTCATTCTTGCAAGTTGGTGTGGCCAATATAGTGGCAGTATTGAGACCGATTCATTTGACTTGCGCCCCGGTGTTGTCGATTTCTTTCTTAAACAAACCATTATAATTGATGGCAAGCAGGAATCATTGTGTATGGCAAAGGTTCGATGGTATCAGCGACATCCAGAAAGACACAGGATTGGCAGACCACATGAAATTTGGTGCAGAAACTTGTTTGAAATGGAAGGGCCCTCTACATTCATACCCATACAAAGGATACACAGCCAGTTTGTTGCTGCTTACGATGTTATTGACAAAGAAAGAGTATTAATTGTTTGTCCTTTACAACGTAAATTGTACGGATGATGGAGATGACAGTAAAGTATCATCCAGGAAAAATATTCAAAGCTATCAAAAATAAACTGTTTGAACTGTGCATCAGTAACTAGATAGTCAAAATGAAAATTGAATGAATTATTTGATGACTTTAAAATTAGATGAATTAAAATAATTATGAATGAAATTGCATATATTGCCAATAAAAAAGATGAATTCATATGTTTAGACTAAACAAAATTGATGCTTCAAATAATATTACAGATGTTAGCGGTTTGAAATGCAGCTCATGAGGTTAATGGGTTAATGAGTTTTCTTATTGTCACTGGAAAAAACGCATATACGACTTACGCATATTATAAATACATCGTCCGCGTATTTTCCTGTGTGTATCAACGCATATAACCTCTCCTTCATGACATCAAAGCAAAACAATGATTGAATTAATGTGGTCGCAACATTGATGTCATGCGTTAGGAGAAAAAATTGACACATATGACTGAGATGGACCTGCATGCACTCCCCCCTCGTAAGTCGTAAAAACAAGCCAACATCCATTATAATTCAGTTGAAAAATTATTGATTTGTTTTGAAAAGTTTTGATTGCAATGAATTGAAACGGAAACCTCACATCGGATATACTCAGTTTGGGGTATTGTATTTGCTCCCCAGGTAAATATGGGGCAAAGCCTAGTGCAAAGTTGATTTCATATGTGCCCTTCATTTGACAATAGGGCAAATATAGGGCAAAAACGGTTATCATATATCCCCACTGGGTAAATGCGTCTAAACTAAGGGCAAATATATAACATATTTACCCATGTGTTCAGATGTATGGCAAAGCAATGGCAAATTTATTAGAAATTTACCCCGACCTTTGCCTGCATAGGCAAATGTATGGGCAAATATAGAGCACCATATTTGCACAACATTTGCCAAGTGGACATATGATGACCAAATCCATTATTTCGTCGAGTGCTCAAAGCTGCCTCAGTTCTAAAAGGTGATTCTAAATCAGCTTGACGAAGATTTACAACAATCTGATCTAGCCTGTGTGCAGCCGCTGCCATGCACGGCGTGGATGGGGGGGGGGGGGGGGGGGGGGGGGTGAAATCGGACCTGCTGCTCCAAATGGTGTAAATAGAATAGCTCAATGGTCAAACACTGAACGGTGATTCGGCTGATATGATTCCGCACGAGACGGAAAAACTTATTATGAACCTATATACCTGATTAAATGATGAATGGGTCAGCATTTGTCTTAGCCTCAAAATCGAAACCTTTATCAAAAACTTTAGCTGCCAAGACCAGGCCATTTAGTTAGTTAATTAGCTGCAGGAACTCGACAGAAATAAAGTGTTAAACTTTACTTTTAGTGATTTTAGGAGTTTAATGTTACTTTTCTTTTCAAAGTTGGGGGTTTAAACTTAAATTAAATCACGATTTGCTCAAATAGCCTTGACAGAAATTGACAGAAATAACGACAATGATCCCCGATGGTGACAACGCCTACAACAGAAGCTAGCTATTTTTTGGTTTCGCATAAATTCACTGATACTTCAGGTGCATGAGTAACTATCCCATCTAATAATGATGATAATAATAATAATAATAATAATAATAATAATAATAATAATAAAGAGTAATAGCAAAAGTCTCGATGCGAGGAGGTTGCGATGAGTAAATATAGTTTATGAACTCCTGTTAAACAGGAATTTCGAAGCATGTTGCATCTTTGCTAGAGTAACATTAGCTGTACATGTAGGGTTTCATTAGGTGGTAGTATGATTCAGGGAGAAAAATGGTGCCTGTAGAGTATGTTAGGTAAAAAATCAGATCACTTCTTGCAGATGGTAGGATCCGCAGTAAATAAAATATTCAAAGCAATACAACTACATAAAGATATATCAAATTTCACCTTAAATGAATTGTTATACGATTTACAATCCCTAAAAAACAGTTACAACACATTAGTCTTTGGGACCCAAAGGCGTTTGATGGCGTAGCTTTTCCCCTCTTCATATCCGCCTCAGACGCCCTGGCTCCGTAATTCGTTTACACTTACAAAATATAAAGTACGCTTATGCTTTTCATGATTTTCAACATAATATTATTATAACTTTTTAATTTTGTGCATCAAATACAATACTTCTTGGCCTTTTATCTAGCGCACCAATCCACCTATATAAATGAAAATGCTCGATTTTGTCATATAAACCACTGTTAAAGACCAAACGTCTCGAGTCATTAAAAATCAAAGAAGAGTTAAGGAAATGGAGGATCGTGATTGGCCAAAAAATCTAATCTATATTCTAAGGCCCCGTCCACACTAAACCAGATAAATTTGAATCCGCAACTCTCACTACGAAACCGAAAAAAATGTTTCCGTCCACACATGAAAACGGATAAAATGTTTCGCGTCCACACTAGTCCGATCAGAGGCGGCAAAAACGCTTCATTGCACATCTGAGCATGTGCATCGAAGCTGAAATTGAGCCTGCGGTGAATTTTTAGCCTTCCCGCCATGTTCCCATGACAATCATGACGTCATCGTATCCGAAACATTACGGATACGAAATGTTCTCCGTCCACACTAATGCGGCTAGCCGGCGTTTTAAAATTGTTCCAATCTGGAGACCGTATTCGAAAAAATTCGCTTTCGGTGAAGAATTAATCTGGATTCGCCCGGACTAGTGTGGACGGTAGGCCTAACCGAATAAATAATTCGGATTCAAATTTATCCGGCATAGTGTGGACGGGGCCTAAGGCAAGCTCACTAGAATTCCAGACAGTGGAAAATGGAATAAAGTTTATATTTATAATAACCAAAATACAGAAAAATACAATGGAAAATAAGCATTTACTAACATAAGTCTCTTATCGAGCACATCCTTTTCGGTGAACACAATTTGTTTCCCTAATGCAATGAATGTCTGTCTGTCAGTCTGTCTATAGATGTAATTAGGGCTTTTGAATGTAAAAGTACAGTATAAACAGCTTTTATTCCCAACCCAATAACAGTTGAATGTCAAAGCTTACATTCGCAAAAAGAAACCATATTTTTAGTAACTATTATCAGGAAAGGAAGAAATTCTAAAGAATTAATTTATCAATTGTTGTCGTTGTAGAGCTAGAGAAACACGAAGTGACTAGGAGAAACAAACGGGACCAATATCTAATCCAAACTCCTCTTCTTTTCCTCCAATATCATACACAGCTACATCATGGACAGGTAGACGTTGCGGTTTGGTGGTGTCGATTGAAACGACCGTTTTTCGCCACTTGCCATCTTTGATCTGCAAAAAAAAAAAAAAATTAATTTAAATTTAAAGGCGTGATAAGGTCCTTTACTGGAATGTCAGGAATTTTTGAGTTTGACACTCCACACTTTTTGGATCCCACCTATATAACAACTGATGTAAATATGTTGCTAAGCATGCATGCAAACACGCAGTTCATTCATATCTGAGATTTGCCTGACTATTAGATTTTGAGGTATTTGAAGACAAAATCTGATATTTGTCTTATAGAAGTGGTAGGCACTGGTTAACCCCACCCCTCCCCTCTAATTTGGGCTCCGTAAGATGACAATTGTTTTAACCATGCCCCTTATAGTTTATACTTACATGGCAGTCATCTCGAATGATAGTTGGCTTAAATTTATTGGAACTGCTGGCGTGCAATTCGATACCATTGTCGCCCATGATTTTGATGGAATGAGTATAGTCACTATTCTCCTTGTTGAACCATGCAGCCGAGTTGCGGCAATGGTATGTAATGTTTTGACGAGCCCTGTCGCTTAGTAGACGTAGGAAGGTCATCTGACTAGGATCGAAAGTGTATTTCATCTGCAAGGAACAAAACATTAAGAGGTCAAGCACGAAGATGTCGCCTAAATTAGATGGGCGCCCTTGTAAATATATACATTTACAAAATCTTCTTTCATTCAATCTCGAATGACCAACTTATTGGATATCCAAGAAGCCTCTCTTTCTGTTCCACCCTCTAAGATGCCTGCCGATAAATTTAGACTGGCTTTCCCATCAAAATCGTATTGTCATTTTAGGTTTATCAGTTTTCTCTTCCCGCTCTTCTGCTGTGTTTTATTAAACCAGTATATGCGGGACCGAAACATCAGCTCTTTTTTCAAGTATTTTTCTTAAATATCATGTTTGAACAGTTTTCCTCTAAAACAATGCCAAACTATTCTCACTTTTCAAGATGATTTTTTTTCAGTGTTTACCAAGTCAAAAAAGAAAAAAAAAAATCAAATCCTTTCTAAGGAGGATTTTCTCTTCACTGACCACTTTTCTTCTAAGACTTACCGATCCCAAGCCTTGTAATTCTTTACCGAACCATTTATATTGATCAGGACCTGAGTACCAATTTTTTCGCGCACTTTCGAACGACTGAAACAGAAAAAGACAAAATATATATAACTCTAGCAGAGGTATTTAAAGCTGTCTAGTCCACTTTTTATGGTTCAACCTGACGCATCGGAAAATAAAAGTTCACACGGAATATTTTAATCTGCAACTTGTCTCGCAACGGCGTTGTGACACAAGTTCCATGGAGCATCGCAGCGTGTAACCTACAGCGCAATTTGACCAGCAATTGACCATTTCGGCGCTAGCTGTCACGTGCTATAAATCGTGTCGGATTGTGTCACCAAAAACGTCGGAAATATGTCCGAACTTTTTGGTCATCGTAACATAATCCAATAAAGTTTATGTCATGATGATGGCTAGAGCCGAAGTGATGAATTGTTTGCGTCTCCGTTGCACCGTGTAAACATTCATGCAACTTGTGTCCAGTCGCAACACGGTTGCGAGACAAGTTGCAGAGAAAATTGCTCTGTGTAATCGCGCTTTAAAAATCCCTGTTTCTTTGTTGTCACAAGTGAAGTGGTGTATTATTGGCCTTTAGAGCTGGGGCGTGTTACGTCATAGCCGCCATTTTGGATGACGATAACAATGCATTTCTCATTGTCTTCCTCGATGGCGATCGTTTCATTGTTATTCATATATCAAGGGATCTTGAGTCACTAGGTTATACACAATGTATATTTACTAGATGCCACACCAGGGGTGTAGTGAGAGTGGGCAACTGCTCCCCCCTAATTAGATGCGCCCTTAAGGGTCTTTTTAAAGTACAAAACTTACCTTAGACGTATTCTGTGGATAGATACAAGTGGCGTTGTTTTCAAAGTCACAGAAGACGTAGATAGCGTCCTCTGGAATGCCCTCATTAGGATCTATCCAATAGTTGCCTTTAGAACAGAAAACAAGGAACACGATAGGTCATACAAACAACAACTGGATATTATTTAGAATTATTAGGAATCGATGGTGGCGTAGCCGAAAAGGTTTAGGACCCATGCAGTTGTTCAAAGCCCGATTAGTGCTAATCCTGGGTTAACTCTTAATAAGACCTATGAGTTAATCCTGGATTAGCGCTAATCCAGCTTTGAACCCGGCCCAGGGTTCGATCTGTGAGTTAGCCATGCCCTGACTTAGATCAGCCCATAGGTTGCTTTAGGGTTTGATTAGCCATGCCCTGACCTAAATTAGCCCAGAGATTGTTTCATGGAATTGAAACAATTTGAAGGTTGAAACCGGTTAGAAAAGAAGTCTTACCGCTGCGTAGGTTGGGATGACACATGTGTAGGTCTTTACAGGTTTTAGCGGGAAACAGCTTGGTTCCTGTGGGACGCTTAAAACTTTGAATCTCGAAGCTCAGAGTGATAATATCATCAAATGCTTCTGTTGGCTGCAAACAAAAGAATATATCCAGCGTTCAAAAAAAAAATCTCACTGAGACAACATATACTCTGGACATGCTTGACAAACAAGTGATCAGTATTTTCACCCATTTCTATACCAGAATGCATCTTGTTACCACTGTTTTTATTGGTATGCGCTGATCGAGGTGGGAGAGGCTGAGGGGTTGCGTAACAATGATGACACACTCGTGCATTACTATGTAGGTTTGTACAGAAAACGTGCGCCGTTTCTCTGGTAGAAATGTGGCGGCATTTATTAACACTTAACCTGACTAAACACCTAAATGTTCGCCTACGTTAGAAATTACGTATTATACATCGTCATGTGAACTGAATCTGCAAGCAAAGCAAAAAGTAGCGAACAATCACATGTTAAGGTACTTACACTTTCTGGTTCATATTCTCCAGTTTTCTGCAAAAGTATAAAAAGCACAAGAAATAATTAACCCTCCTGAATTCTTTTTTAAAAAACACTTTATTGAAGAATATTGTGAGTTCAATATCCTTCTTGGCATATTACTGCATTTTGCATTGCTCATGGCAATCGGATGTTTAAAGGCGTTTAAACCCTTCAAATATAACCGTATTAACTCTATAAAGCAATAAATTCTTCTACTAATATTGCCACGCTAAGTCGAAAGGATTTCATTATGATACGTGTATAGAGAAGTTTCAGATTTAATTTCCCCACAATATAGCTGTCGTAAAACCACTATCATAGAGGTTTTGCACCATTACGTGCCCACGCACCCACTATACAGCATGGGCTTTCTGTGGTTAGATGGCAGAACAATAAAATCCCTTCATGCAAACGTCCTATTGAATTCTTTCTTATGTAAAACTATTGCATTGTTCCTGCTATCTAACATGGCTGCCGTCACGTGATGGTGCAAAACCTCTGATTGCATCAATACAATACTGTGAATATACTAATCTTACCGGTTTGCGACTTTTGTAGAGACGGTTTTCGGGCGTCTTTTGGACTCCAAGTTCGTACGACTGCATGGCCTCAGATGTCCAAGCCTGCAAAGAAGTACCATTACAAGAAAGATCGATTGTAAGTATTATAAGAAATAATGTAACTAATATTCATTTAAAAAAATAGTAATAAATAAAACGCGCGTGCATGTCTCTTTACTGTGATATAAACACGCCCGGAGCTGTAGAGGACGTGTGAAGCAAGCATAGGAACACGAGGCATAGCCAAGTGTTGCTCTTGCTTTTCGAGTGCTCTACCACTCCCAGAGTGTTTGTCCTCTGATATAAACACGGTAGCCAGCCAATCAGCTAGCGCGATAAAATCTCAAATATTTCATAATTTGAAGTAACAAATTAAATACAGAGCACAAAAAAGCTGGTTCAAAAAGGGTTCCTTTCATGCTTCTTGGGTAGAAAACCTGTAACCTAATGTCAAAGAAAGGGGTACGGAACACTGGAACCCTCCACTGGATACGCTTCTGAATTACTATTACCATTACGTTCTAAAAAGAATATCGCCAAGGGAATGTTTTGTCGCGAGGCATTCAGTGGCCACTTCAAAGTTAGGAAAGTGAGGACGTTTTCATAATTATGATTTCTTATTTACATTTCTAATACTAAAATACTTACCGATGAAAGCGTTGCCTGTGAAGCACAAACAAAAAAGAATTTGTAAAAAAAAATAATAAAAAAAATAAAATAAAATAAAAAAATAACAACGTTCGTAACAAGAAGTGTGGAAAATAATCTTGGTTGGGGGAAGCAGACTGAACCGCATTTAATAGAAAACCAATTGGTCTAATTACTATAGAATTAGAAATTGTCCATCCTCATCGCATTGCCCGCGCTATCCGCGATGAACATTATATGATAAGCCCCAAACCAATCCGGTATAAAATCTATCCGGCTCAAATCATATGGTTTTCATACAATCATGACAATGAGGTAACACGATACTTACAGGTGGTCCTGGGGGGCCAGGGAGACCTGGGGATCCCTAAACATAAATAAAACCACGTGTTAATTAGAAATTATACTTTCCATAGTAAGAGGGAAATAACGACATTCGTTTGCGCAAATAAGTTACTTCTGTAGCCTATACTTTGTATAGAGACCAGGTAATTGCCGACCTTCCACCCAACCTATATATTTGAATTTTCTTAGGTGTGCATAACCCTATATGTGAATTCAAGCCGCTTGTCAGCCCCTTATTCCTGGTGCGCAGACGTAGATAAAATATTAAAGCAATTAAGTCATTAATTATATCCATTTTGAAAACACTGATGATTTCTGCAATCTTATTGGCTCTCCGCAATGCGATTTAATCACGAATCGCCCCAGCCAATGAAATTGCAAAAAATAGCAACTGAACCATCAGATCACAGAAAAAAGAAGTATATAAAATTAATTAATTAATTAATTAAAAAAATACAAGAAAAAAATGATAAAAAAGATAATCTTTTAAATAAAACACGGTTTTTTGGCTAAATTTTAGTAAAAAAAATTACTTTTTAATTTATTATTATTGCAGGGGATCAAAATGGCTATATATAAGTGTTAATTGAACTTCATATGCCCCAGAAGTAGATACAGTAATAAAGTAATTAAATCATTGACAGTATTCGTTTTGGAATGATTTCTAAGTATAGGTTAATGACTTACCGGGTATCCATCGGTTCCCTTTAAATGAGGAAGAAAGGGGGAGAAACGATGATTAGAAATAGGCAAAAAAAAAAAAAATAAATAAATAAATAAATAAATAATAATAGTAATAAAATTAAAAATAAAATCAATAAATATAATATATTTAAAATTAGCATTATATTATTGATTATACTATGGCATTAACAAAGTTCATTCTGTGTCGTGGTTGTGGTGGTTGTTTTCATTTGTGTTGTGTTCTGTGTTATGCCATATACTACCTTAATGGCAGTTATTACATTAACAGCGGTCAGAATCAGATTCGAATCGTATTAATACCGTAACTTCAATCACATCAAATGAGTGCCCTTGTTTTACGAGTAACTAGCAAACTATGTCCCTAATTCCATGATCAAATTGAAAAAAAAACTACCTTTTGTTTGGGTGGACATTCATGCATAGCTGGGATCGGTCTATTGGCAGTTGTTTTGAATTATTTCATCTTACATATCGTTCCAACGCACTATAAACTATAAAGTCACGACACACGTGGTTCCGTATTGCGCACAATTTATCAGGTAATGATGCTGCGTGTATTTTCATCATTTTCTACTTCAGCAAAATTGCGTGAGAAAAAAAAGCGTCGTGTGACATAAATTGCAACATCGATTGCCTGCAACATTGCGTGCAATAGGGAAACACGTGTGTCCGTAGCTTATAATATGAGTTCGAAAAAAGGTTTACTTACTTGGTATCCACGGTCACCCTATTAGAAGAACGGAGAACAAATAAACAATATTTAAAATCAAAATCAAAGAACGTATTTATTATTAATACTAATTAATCTTAATTATACGAATCTTCATTTTATTACGTTAAAAGAATTTTAAATTTCATTTTAGATTTTGTTTGCTTACCTTTTGTCCTGGATTACCAGAACCGCCAGTTGGACCCTAAGAAAAGATAAAACGAATAAAATACGTGCACTATTAATTTGACACACAAACTAATAATAATCAAAGAATCGAAAGTTTACTTGCCTCTGGGCCCACTCTTCCTGGTGGTCCAAAAGGTCCAGGGTCACCAACGGAACCCTGAAAACGCAAGGCAAGGTTTGAAAATATTTGAGAAATGTACAATACCATTTCCCAGCTCCCATTTCGATCAAATCCGGCTCAAATCTCAATCCCCTTCCCATTTTTTGGATGTTTTTTCTTTGTGAATCCCACTCCCACCAGTTCATAAAATCCAATTTTCCCAGCCCTAAAAAGACAAATCGCAGCTCCTATTTACCCCTTCAGGACTCTCTGTAATATCCTCTATACCTGAGCTTAGCCTTCAGACATTTAATGGCTTGAGACGTCAATCACGGAGAATATTTATTCGTCCCACATGCATTTTCAAGTTACTTAATGAGCTTCGCATATAAATGTCTAAAACTTTGAAAATTCGCTCAATTTATGAAAAAATGTTATAAGCTTATGGTTGAGAAATTTGGAAGCCACACGCACTCTTTCAAGCCTAAACCACAGATTGTTTCGACAAAGAAAATATTTACCCTTCCTCCTGGCAGACCATTAAGTCCAACTTTTCCAATTGAACCAAACATTCCCTGAAAAAAAGTTATATTGACTAACATAAGCTTACTGGTTAAGACAAAAGGTATGAAAGATGTCATGCATTATTTCAGTCAGGTTCATCAGTCTTGATGGCATTTTTCGAGTAAATTTCACGTGAGGTCATTTACCCAATTTTAAAAATACTGTAATTTAAATTCAATAACAGCATTAAATATCTCAATACCAGCAAAAATTGTCATACTTAAAAGGGCTGCACTGAAGAATAGACCATTACTGCGTAATGCTTTTCCATTTCAGACCACGGGTCATTTGGTCTAACAAGGTCTATTGTTATGATATAGGATGCACGCTATCTTAAAATTTACGATATTAAGATTTTTAACAGCTGGAATCGAGTACTTTACCTTTGGTCCACCGGCACCAGCAGGTCCTCGTTGACCTTCCACACCGCGTTCTCCCTAAACGAACGTAATAACATAAATAGCATTAGAAAATCTATAAATATGTCGTTCACTTACTGAATTTTTAAAAGTATCTACATCGTAAGGAGTTTCACAGAGGTGAATAATGCATTGAAGGATATTAATATCCTGAGAAGGAGACATCAAGATGTCCCATGATGCATTGCAATGGGCGTTTGTGAACAAGGTTTGTTTCCAAGAGTCGTGAATAAGTTAATCGTAACTAACAAGAGAATCGTTCACTCTTATCGAATCAATTCTGATTTGCGGTAGTTTGCTAGTGTTCATAGCCACCATAGATTCAAATGATGGGGCCACCATCATATGTCAAACATGGTGGCCAAATCAATTTTGCTATTTCATCCTCTTGTCAATGAGATGATTGCAGTTTATCTATCTGTTAAAGTATATCGATTAGTCAAAATTGCTGATCCAAACTGTAAATCTCACCTTCTGTCCGACGCTTCCTGTACTACCTTTACTACCGCCTTCACCTTGGACTCCCTGTGTAGAGAATAATAGAACATTGCATTTCCAAATTCTTTGGAGTGACCTTAATGGCTTTTTTTCTTTTACGACATACAAAGGTCATACATCTTGTGGCCTCAAATGGCTCTTAGTCTGCCCTTGTGATGATATATACTTCTCTTTCGTTTTCGTTGCAGATGTGTTTTCTTCTCCATTATATAGCATCCATATATCCAGATAGCTATAATAACAATCTACTTACATTAGCACCAGCTTCTCCTATTGCGCCCTTTGGTCCTTGAGCACCAGTTATACCCTAAAACACACAAAAACATGTGTCCTTATAATAGGTTGTATAATGCTGTAGGACAAAAACGACTGGAAGAACTAAAGATTTTACCGTTGAGCCGTCCACACCCGTCGCTCCAGCCTCTCCAGTTTTACCAGCCGCTCCCTTTCCTCCTTGTTCACCTTGTCGTCCTTGCCTTCCAGTGTCACCGGCTATACCCTGGAATAAATTATAACTTAAGGAGACTGCCTACTCAGTGAACATGCCCATAGTGTGCGCGCGCACAAAAGCTACTCAAAACCCCTGAATAACCTTCAAAATTTTATTGAGGAACTTAACTATACACGTTTTGAACTTCAACAGGGCAAAATCCTAAAACATTTAAGGAGACTATATATTTCTTTGAATTTCCTAAAACAACAGGTGAAAAGCAACCTTTTGTCAAAGTTTGGAAAAAAAAGAAATTCAATTAAGTTATCGTTGTATTTGTGGTTGCCATCGTTTAAGGACGACTTTCGATTCATTAAACGAATAAAATGCTGACTTTTGAGCTTATTTTCAAAACGTTCTCCAATTATTTTAATCTGTTAAAGAAAGTAGTGAGTCCCCCTTTACAGTGCAAGACTATAACCGGGCCACTTAAACTATTTATACAAAACAAAAAACAAAAAACAAAAACAAAAAAACAATAAAAATGCTGAATCAAAACAATGCATTTCAACTTTGGATAGTCGTGCCAATCAGGAACCTAGCCTGTAACAGACTTAAAACTTGACGGGGCTCACGTGCTCAAAGCTAATCCAGGTCTTATTTTTACCAAAGTCTTTATGCATCGATTGCATAGGTAGGATTGACTGATTGGGATTACTACAGCAGATTTAAATTCAAATTTTTTAGTGATACTAACCTTCCTACCAGGTCTTCCTGATGCACCAGCGGCTCCCGAAGTTCCAGTTGGCCCCTGAAAGGATTTTTTTGTCATATTTATCAAAAATACGAGTACACAATCAATATCTAAGCACATCAACTACTAATAACATCTAAATATAGTACAAGTAAATGAATTACGGCCTTAATACTTATTCTCTATCCATTTCTGCTGCTGATACGACATTATCTATCCTTCTATGAAATCTAAATAGTTTTAAACAAACTAATTTCATTCATTTTATTGGACCGTTAAAAGCGTGTAATTGAAGTCACAAACAGCTCGAACTAAGATGTTTCATTCATGCTATGTAACATAAGCTTTTACCATAGTTTAATAGAGGGTTAACAGCTCCCCTCTATCATACTTACATCGGCACCAGCGATTCCTGGGGCGCCTGGTTTACCAATTGCACCGATTGAGCCCTGTTGAATGAAAAGATATAAAAAGGCTTTATATTGTACGCAAAGAATGATATTGCACGCAAAGAATGATATTGCACGCAAAGAATGATATTGCATAGTAAGGTAGTTTATTTTTTTCCGGTCCGGTATCCTAAAAAATCGTGCGTTCAGAGCGGCTGTTTGAGCGGGCGGTATTTTGTTAGTATCTGCCCGCGCTCACGGTCCGGTATCCTTTGCCGCTAAACAACAAAACAAAACTCGTTCGTGATATCAGATGGAAACTCGTGAATAAAAACGATATCAAATTCTTAACATGTGATAATCTCTAATATTCACCTGCAGGTGAATATGAAAGCGCACACGCGCACGCTCGTGTGAAATTGAAAAAAAAAAAAACTCTTAAAAATATTAAAAGAGACTCGCGTCTCGGTAAATATTCCCCGATATTCACATCGCCTTCGGCAAATAATTGTTAAATATACTCCATACCGCTGGTCCAGGAAGTCCAGGTTTGCCGTTAGCAGCAGCCTCACCAGATTCACCCTAATTCATAGAAACATGAATACCATTAATATAATGATAACAATTACGTTCTTCGATATCAGTTATATCTGTCATCTTTACTATATGATACCATTATAGGGCAATACTTCATTGTATTATCATTCAGCAATTATGACCATCATACTATCACTGCTCATCATATCGTCGTCAATATCTTCGTCGCATCAGTTATGACCACAACCCAAAATCGGCTTATCATGTAATATTATCATTTTGTCAGTCAGTTATGGGAAGCACAGATGGCTTAGCGGTGAAAGCGCTCGCCTCTTTTCAATGCGACCAGGGTTCGTCAAGACCCCCAGGGTTCGGTGTCGCATGTGAGTAGCGTTGTTTGTTTGTTTTTCTTCCCTACACAAAAATCAACTCCTAAATTCCAATTCGATAATGGAACGAGAGCCACAGACTTGTTAGCCATAGGCTATTTGCATATGTAATTACAAAGGTAGCACCTTCTCCTCTGTTATTTCAAGACCCTGAGTGTTGGTCCAGTTAAAGGTTAACCGAATGGCGGTTATCATCACCATTTATCACATCATCATCATCATCATCATCATCATCATCATCATCATCGCCATTCATTACATCCCCATCACCTTCATATCATTCGCACAATGTAATCATCAATATACAATATTGCCAATTATCACCACCATCATCATAATCATCAAAGAAACAAGTATATACCTTGAAACCACGAGGACCTTCCAAACCAGGTTGTCCAGGAAGACCAACAGCACCCTTGTAAAATTAAATGAACTTAGTTTCAATGTTTTTTACTACCTTATGTAACTGCTAAATAAATTGCAAATTTTGCAATATATCTTGCACGATAGAATTGAACATATGCCAAGTGAATAAACATGACTTTAATTTTGACAAAGAAGCGATTACGTACAGCCCCTTTTTCCCAAACCACAACCAAACCAACCGCAACCAAATTTCATGGGTCACAAATATGAGAGAATTACGATCAGTATGTCATACTTCAAAAAATATTGTTATATTGCAGTGAATTTTGAGTTTTCCCGCCCTCCAAATTTCTTCTTTACATATTATGGAAAATACGTTAGCATCTTCTTCCCGCAAACGGCAGACGTGACCACGTTTTCATCGTGTCCCTTTCACCGTTTTGCAAATTTTTTCACTGAAGACAAATATCTCAACTTTACCCTTGGTCCGCCAGAGCCAGAGTCACCAGGCAAACCAATTGATCCAGAAGGTCCCTGTAATCAGTAAAGAGGAAATTTTCAATTTTGCTTTCATTGGAAAAAGCCCAATACTTATCATGCAGCTGTATTCAGCGTGTCTCCTACCTTAGCACCAACGCCTCCATTAGATCCAAGTGGCCCAACTTTGCCAGCAACACCCTGAAATCGAAATACAATGAACGTCGACATTACATTTTACCAATAACTAAATGTTTCAAAGATAGCCAACAATAGCACGAGCCACTTTTCCTATTAACTAGCCCTTGGCTCATTTCATTCGTTCACTTGCTCTTTTCTTCACTTGCGCATTCCTCTTAGAAGCAGCTAACCAACTGCCTCAATTTATACATGATCCAAATTGTGTTTAAGCCCACTGAAGCAATTTACAGCGCAAAGTTAGGACTGAAATAATATCTTACTCTTGCTCCATCCTCTCCGGACTCGCCCTGTGCACCAGAATCTCCTGGAGGTCCCTGTCAATGTGAATGAAAAATTAGTGTAAATAGGATGGGAAACTCAACTGGTTTTATGACCCAATATTGCCATGATACCCAAAAGATGACATTGGAATCTAGAATTGGTCTTATGAGATGGAAGGAAGCCAAATGACATTTCTACGTAAATACTGGAAAGCCTGGAAAGTGAACCTAATGCCTACCGATCTACGATAAGCTACCTATTAAACCACCCAAACACCCATCAGACCACCTTATCTACCACCTACTACCCATCGCACTCGACCTTGCCTGTAGTCACAAAACAAAAAGTATACCTTAGATCCAGGCTGACCTGGTGGGCCAGGTATGCCAGCATTTCCACCAGGACCCTTTAAAAACAAACATGTAGATGAGTTTAGCAGACACAAAACATCAAGTTGTAATCATTTGACGATATCTAGGTAATTACCGTTGGGCCAGGTGGGCCGGGTTGACCGCGTCCTCCAGGACCTCCTTGTTCTCCCTAGTTATACAAATTGTTTCAATAAGTTATTTTTGTTGTTGTCTTCTTGGTGCTAGAGCAAACATGATAATTAAAGATAATCGTAAAACAAGAGCTTACAGATGATCCCTGGCTTCCAATACTTCCTTTTGGACCAGCAGCACCAACATCACCCTGATAAACACAAAATGCAAGACTGAGTAATAGATATAAAAACCTGAAACCTTTCCAAGTGTATACATGAAAAAGTTACTAATTTACTCCTGAGATCGATATATTAATTTGTGTTACTAAATATTCGTGTCATTGTTAAACATGGCAATGTATTTGTATACATTTGGCTAAGAAACTTACAATCAAACCAGTGGCTCCTAAAGAACCCATTGCTCCACGTTCTCCTCTGACACCCTAATATGGTAATAAGGAGATATTTGCAATTAGAATGAATCAACGCTTTTAACAAAACAATGTTGTCTTTACCTTTCCACCTTGTGGGCCTACGAGACCAATTGCGCCAGCAGGGCCTGCAGAACCCTGTGTACATTATAAATAATAGCAATAATTATTTAAGATATTTCAATTTATTGGACAGTTAATTATGAATCAAAAATACTAACTACAAAATAATAGAGTGTGTGCAACCACGTGACTCAAAATCAAAATGAATAACAATGAAACAGTCGCCATCTTGGTTGATCTAACAAGAGAAGCTAATGAGGAACGCCTTGTTATCGTCAACTAAGATGGCTGCAATGACGTAGAATGCATCTGCTCTTTAGGAATCAAAGTGAAAGGCTTACCGGAAGTCCCTGCAGACCAGGTTTTCCCATGACACCTGTATCACCACGCATTCCCTAAAGAAATAAGGAACGATTAAATTAACTCTAGTGTTGCTCACAATACCATTTTTACACGTTATATCTTACTACACATCAAAGTCTCGTTGGTAGGCCTTTTCTGAGTTTAACGAACATGATGAATTATGGTACGAATATCCACATAAGAGTATGACAAAACAGAGATGTTTGTACCGAATCGTAGGAACACTACAATGTACCAGAAGAGATTTTTGAGGGGTAAAACGAGCATTGGCCTGCTTGAGAAGTTGCACGATTTTGGTGCCATCATTGAGCTAGCCTCTTTTTCTTTCTTTTCCCCCTCAGGTCTTACCGTGTCTCCGGTTGTTCCAGGTCCACCTGCTGCTCCATCATCACCACGTTCACCCTTGATCAGGGAAATGACAAAGAATATCAACGAAATATAGGAGAAGATGTCCACAGCCTAATCAAAAGTAAGATTGTATTTAAAAATAAAATTGAATTTTAGTTACCGCTAGGCCCTTGGGGCCAATAGGTCCTCGCCCACCGTCACCACCATCTGCGCCCTACAAATAAAATTGTTGAATCAATATAAAATAAATCGACATAACATAGCCTGAACTTAATATAGAAGATATTTGCGATAAATTGATAGGGTGTGCGTTGTCTAGGATGGTATGATGTCTGTTTTTCGTGAACTGAATCGTTTTAAGAGTAACTGAGATTTTTGAATAGCTATTATAAGCGGCCTGTCTTTTCATATTTAAATAGGAATTTTGCAACAATGAACAGTCACGTGCAGATATATGACTTTGATAACGAATCAATTCAGCTCAAGGTTCCTTGGGGAAGTCTTAGCTGGATGGCAAACAAATTTTAAACTGCTTCGTATCTTGAAATCGAAAGTATCTTATAAGGCTGGAAAAAGTATTTTTGAAAAGGTTTTGGTTACGACATAAGTAATCCAGCAAAAAAATCTTTAAATAAAGGAAGTCCAAATTTTTTTGCCATCCAGTAACAATCACGTGTCAATCTATTGCAGAAGGCCTATTGAATTCATGTCTATGTATCATGTACCTGTTTGCCGTTTTCGCCATCCTCTCCACGTGGTCCTTCACCTCCTTGATCACCCTATTAACAAGCAAAAACAGCAGCAAAATAATTAATCGGTCCATTTCCTGAATCGTGTTACTTATTTTCGTAATAAATAAAAAATGATTATACCTGTTCTCCTTTGGCTCCATTTTTGCCTGGTTGTCCAGGTAAGCCAGGGGAACCCTAAAAAAGAACCATTTTTGAGTCACGAGAAAACCAGACTTATCAGAATACGTGTCCAATGTTAGTAGTGATACCCACCGATGTGCCTGGAGGTCCATCGCTACCGATTGTGCCAGGGGCTCCAGGGACGCCCTTGAAATGAAATGAAGAAAATCAGAATCACCAAAAGATTTTTGTGAATTTGAAGCATGTTTCTTACCCTTATTCCTTGCCGACCTTCGATACCACGCTCGCCATTACGTCCAGGAACACCCTAGAGAATCCACGAAATCATAAAATGCGTTTCCATTGAATTCAATGAAAGGCACTAAGTAATTATCTGCACTAGCGTACGGAGCGGTGGGGGCACGTGTCCCCCAAAAATTTGCTTTCGACACCAACAATTAATTGAATCATGCGGGATTCCTCTGGATTTGGCGGTAAAATGGTACATTGCCCCCCTCCCCCTTCTTCTATAATCGATACTTCACTACGCCCCTAAGATTATTTGGGTTAAAATGGTGGTTAGCTGCCACATTAACATAAGTAAATTCTGAAATATGTTAAACAAATACGGGAAGAACACTTTCTTTATTTTCGAGCAAAAACAGATGTTGTTTATGGAGTCGAATAACTATGTAGCTAGAATGTGATCTCCTCACTTGATAATTTTCAAGGAAAATTTTTTTTAAATGTATGTGTACTTACCATGTCACCACCCTCTCCCCTGTCACCAGTCTTGCCATCTAAGCCCTATAAGACACAAATAAAAACATGGCATCACGTGTCCGGATACCAACAAAAGAAAACAGTCATAGAGTTAAGTGTGACGTAATTCGAACGAAAAAGGACTTCCGGGTCCAAATTAACAATTACTTCCGCAGACATTTTTCTGATTTTGTTTCTTCATAGCAGGATTTTCTGTTCATATATCTAATTGTTGAAGGTAGAAAATAAATCCTGGGAATAAGTTGTGGCAAGATTCTAGCGATCTTTTGTGTGATTAAACCCGGAAATACGTCACAACTTAAAAGCCCTAAAGACGTCACAAGTACTGGGAATGACCACATATATGCAGTATTTCCTCGTAACTGAATTCCCAAAGCATGCTTGTTTATATTTGAAGAGCACGAACTGACTTACTCTACGTCCAGGTTGGCCGTTTGCACCGCTGTTACCCTTGGCTCCCTACCGAAATAAGAAAATGTCAATAGGATTATGATTTTATGAGTCTGGACGGTAATTTGTTTTTAATATCGAATAGTCTCGGATGGCCCCCAGCTGGACACTGAAATAAAGGTAGTTGGGCATCTGGCCTATCGTGGACCGGTTCTTAGATCAGTATTTTCACTTTATAGGGTTTCATTCATTAGGGCACTGGCGGATCGGGGTTCGTGATAGGAAGTGGGGAACCTCAGTGGGATAGGTGGGCATTCGGCCGGTCAATGTTGTCAATAAATAAGATTATTTTCATTAGGACACTGGCATATCGAGGTTCGGGGTGGGGGATGGGGAAGCTCGGTGGTGAGGAGAAAGTATCCGTTTGGGAGAGTATGAAGTTTTAGAACATTATAGGCGAGGCAACCTCGAGAGGGAGAGTCAGGCGTCCTATATAGATGGAGGTGGGTTCAGCAGTAATTTAAATGTGATTTTGTCAACAAATTTCCGATTAAAAGCCTCCCTAAGTATGAATTTTCAAATGCAGTACTTACATCTTTGCCCGATAAACCTGAAGGTCCAGGCTTTCCGTTCTTTCCAACTGGACCCTGCAAAACAAAGCTTTGTAAGAATATTACAATAAACTGAAATAAGCTAGTGACAAAGACGGTCAGCTCAACAAGGCAAAGAAAGTAATAACAAAAAGCAAGTCCAATTCCAATAACAACCTTATCATCAACAGACACTGCAGCTTTTATATTTTAGCATTCATAATCATAAAACAGTTATGGTTAAATTAAAAGTCGGTAATGTTTACCGGATCTCCTGGATCTCCTCCTGGACCGGTTTCTCCCAACGCACCAGCAAGTCCCTAACGTAATAAAAAGAGACAAAATCCGAATCAAATATGATCAACGAATCACAGAATACAACGGAATGAATACAAGAATTGTCTGTCTCATGTGACGGATGTCGTTAATAGACTACATCGACGATACGGCGACCATCTTCCAAGTGGGCAAAACGAAACAAAGATAACGGAAAATATAGACTTTCATAGTGTCCTTGTCTTTTTTATGGGGCAAGGTGATCGATATAATAGGTTATCTTTTGTAGCATTCTCTTGTGGTGAGCTGTTAATATCAATTAACGTCATTCCTGTAACACTATTGTTTGCCCCCTGGACGCCCCACAATGCCTTGCAATCCAAGATGGCCGCTGTATCATCCAAGTAGTCCATTTGAGGGATAGCTATGGCCTCTGGGCTTGACTTACCGGCCCTCCAGGTCCACCAGGTAATCCTCTTTCTCCAATTATTCCTTGTTGACCCTAGAATTAAACAAATGTAAGCAATATCAAAAAAATCATCAAATAGTAGGGAAAAATGGGAAATACGGATTGGGCATTTTTTGGTGTGTGTGAAATTATTGTAATCCTATATTGATAGTGGTTCTGAATCAAAAGTAGAGCGGTTATTGGCTTATCTGTGGTACCGTTTTCTCTTTGTTCCCTCTTATTTGAATTAGGCGCCTTTTCCGCCTTCGTGACAGATTATCAAATGGATGAGATTTTTGCTCTTAATTGGTTTAAATAATGCCATCAATCCTGGTACCAATAAGAGCATGCCGTAAACTCAGTATCTTTTTTTTATATTTATTTCAAGTTTCAAGTATTCATTACTGCGTAAGAGTTGAATACCTTGATGCCAGCTGGTCCACTTCTTCCAATCACACCGTTTTTACCAGCTTGGCCCTGTTACGTAGACGAACAACAATGAAAAAAACGATTAAAAAGAAACATCTTTATTCTCTTGCCTTCCAGAAATTATTAAAGTTAAAAATATCAAAACTTACTCTAGCGCCTTTTTTCCCAGTAAGGCCGGTTTGTCCAGAGGGTCCACGTTCTCCCTAGAAGAGGGGAAAAAAATTTCATGATATATTTCTTGCGTTGCACAATAATACCACCACTAACACTAGAGAAATACGTTTGCGCATGCGTGCATTTCTAAGAATTTATAGAAGAGTTTGAGTGAGTAAATGTTTATTCTCTCCGAGTATACTAAAGATTCCGCGTGTATTGCCCATGTCTTACCATGACTACCAGAAACAAAAAAACAAAAGCACTGATGAAGAAAGTACGGGAATAATATTTATAACGATAACAGCAACAAGAACAACAACAACAACAAGAACAAGAACAACAATAACAATTATAACCCAAATAATGATAATAACAACGCAAATTAACAACAGCAACGATCTCAACAACAACCCTTATAGTGATATGAAATCTAATTTTTTTCGTATATTACCGGTGATCCGTTCTCGCCTTCTCTGCCATCGTCTCCGGGTTTTCCCTAATCAGAACAAAATAACAACAAAATAAGTGACTAATAAAACTGATAATTCAATGACAGTCCAATAGTTGATATCTTACGGGTAAGCCTGGCCCTCCATCACGTCCGGCAACACCAACTCGTCCACGTGCACCTTGTTCTCCGGTCTGGCCAACACCACCAGGCTCACCGGTTTCGCCCTAAGTTGGTGGAACATAAGAACATTATTGAGATAATTCAAGCATCGTCATAGGTCAAGTCACCGCTCGAGCAGTGATTATCGTCTCAGAATCAATGGGCGCTCGACCAATCACAGAGCGAGAAACGCTGTATTCAAGTCTAAAATTAGATTGATACAAATTATTCCTAATCTAGGTGTTGAGGCTACTCAACAATATTTTTCTTTTCTTTGTTTATGTGTGTGTGTGTGTATGTGTTAGTAGCATTCTTTAGATTCATTT